>NW_019943264.1:284148-287726 GCF_002910315.2 Salvelinus sp. IW2-2015 | reverse complement strand
ATGGATGCACTATTTGTAAAGTGGTTGTTCCACTGGATATCATAAGGTGAATGCCACCAATTTGTAAGTCGCTCTGGATAAGAGCGTCTGCTAAATGACTTAAATGTAAAAATGTAAATGTTCTTACCTGGGAATATTGAAGGCTCATGTTAAAAGGAACCACCAGCTTTCATATGTTCTCATGTTCTGAGCAAGGAACTTAAACGTTAGCTTTCTTACATGGCACATATTGCACTTTTACTTTCTTCTCCAACACTTTGTTTTTGCATTATTTAAACCAAATTGAACATGTTTCATTATTTATTTGAGGCTAAATTGATTTTATTGATGTATTATATTAAGGTAAAAGAAAAGTGTTCATTCAGTATTGTTGTAATTGTCATTATTACAAATAAATAAAAGAAATCGGCCGATTAATCGGTATCAACTTTTTTTTGGTCCTCCAATAATCGGTATCAKTATCGGSGTTAAAAAATCATAATCGGTCAACCTCTAGTATGCATGCTTTGAATAGGTAGCGTGTTAGCTCACTCTGACAGTGCGTTGTTTTGCTGCTCATCTCTGATCAGGGAACTGATGATAAAAGAGTCCATTTAGCCCAGAGCACCGGTGTCAGAATTAGAGTGGGGAACAAAAGCTTTGAAGCTGGTGATTATAGTGATGAGAGCACAGCATGACTCTCTCATTCAGCTAGCTGGAAACAGAGAAATACAGCTCCCTCCCTCTCTCTCTCTCTCTCCCTCTCTCTCATTCAGCTGGCTATAAACATAAAAATATGCATCACCCTCTCTCTCTCCATCCATCCCTCTCAGGGGCGCGACTTTGGTTTTAGAAGTGGGGGGGGACATAAAGCACACCGTTGCCGCATTTTGTATCACATTCCAATGATAAAAGTGGGGGTGGGAACAAAAATGCAATTTCAGAATGTGGGTGGGACATGTCCCCCCTATCCCCCGTCCCCAGTGAAAGTTGCACCCCTGAATAGAAGTATAGGGAAGGAGAGAGGGAGGGTGAAAGAGAGAGGGAGGGTACGACAAGTCATTATGTCAGAATGTGTGTGAATTTTAAGTGCATGTGTGTGTGTGTGTGATGTTCAGGAGGTGATGGGCCAGATGAGCAGAACTGCTGGGCTCCAGAGGTACATCCCTAGGCTTTCTCCTGAGTACAGGATGGTATTTAAAGTGTTTGTGTGTGTGTGTGTGGTGTGTGTGTGTGTGTGTGTGTGTGTGTGTGTGTGTGTGTGTGTGTGTGTGTGTGTGTGTGTGTTGTGTGTGTGTGTTGTGTGTGTGTGTGTGTGTGTGTGTGTGTGTGTGTGTGTGGTGTGTGTGTGTGTGTGTGTTATAGCTTGCTGCTGCTTCTCCTGTCAAGTGCAAACAGAAACACCTAACTTATTCATGTCTCAGAGACACATTGTACATGCTTCAACAGGTGTGGCATGTGGTGTGTTGTACCAGGGAAACTGTAGTGTGTGTCTGCCCCTGAATGGTCAGTTACAGAACGGTTCATTCAATGTCTCAACTCATCTTCTTCTTCTCAGTCCATCTCTCTTTCTCTCTGTGCCTGTCTGTCTTTCTCTTCCTCTTCTTCTCTTCACTCTCCTGTCTCTCTCTCCCTCTTCTACTTCTCCCCCTCTCTCTTCTTTCTCTCTCACTCTTCTCCTTCTATCTCTCTCTTTCTCTCTTCTCTTCTCTCTCGTTCTCTCCTTCTCTATCTTGCTGTGTCTCTCGTTCTCTTTCATGTGAGAGTCTCATTTATTCATGCTGGTGGGGTGAGGCGATTGCCAAGAACTCCTTTAAAAATTAACTCAGCCGCCGAGTTAAAGAAATAAAATGAAACAACTCACTGCCTTGCTGGTCACTGGCTAATTTAAAGCCTGTTAAGATGGAAACCGATAATGACAGTGTGTATAGCATCACTTCCACCTCCTAATGCAATGTGTGTGTAGCTTCATTCTCACCCTGATGTGTGCTTATTATAAACCAAGGCTTTCTCAAAAATCTGCAGTGCTTTCATGGAAAGTAAATGACAGTGTGTTTTGTGTTGTGTTTTGTTTGGAAGCAGGTTGTTGGACTCAACCAGCAGCATCTTACTCTAGGACTTTCATAATCACAAGACCTCAAATCACTGTAGGCTCCAGGGTTAATAGTCCAGGGTTAATAGTCCAGGGTTAATAGGTCCAGGGTTAAATAGTCCAGGGTTTAATAGTCCAGGGTTTAATAGTTCCAGGGTTAATAGTCCAGTGGGTTAGTAGTTCCAGGGTTAATAGTCCAGGGTTAATAGTCCAGGGTTAATAGTTCAGGTTAATAGCTCAGGTAATGTCCAGGGTTAATAGTCCATGGGTTATATAGTCCCAGGGTTAATAGTCCAGGGTTTAATAGTCCAGGGTTAATAGTCCAGGGTTAATAGTCCAGGGTTAATAGTCCAGGGTTAATAGTCCAGGGTTAGTAGCGCACGTATAGTTCCAGGGTTATAGTCCAGGGTTATAGTCCAGTTAAAGTCCTAAAGTCCAGGTTAATAGTCCAGGGTTAATAGTCCGTTAGTCTACGGCGTTAATTTAGTCCGTATAGCCGGGTTAATAGGTTCGGGAAATAGTCAGGCGGTTAATAGTCCAGGGTAATATCCGGGTTTAATAGTCCAGGGTTAAGTAGCTCCAGGGTATAGTCAGGGGTTAAGTCCAGGGGTTAATAGTAGGGTAAGTCAGGGTAGCCGGGTTTATAGCAGTTAATATCCAGGGTTAATAGTCCATGGGTTAATAGTTCCGGTAGCAGTTATGGCCGGTTAATAGTCCAGGGTTAATAGTCCAGGTTATCCAGTATATCCGGTATAGGGTCCAGGGTTAATAGTCCAGGGTTAGTAGGTCCGTTGTGGTCCAGGGTTGTGTAGGGTATCAGTCCAGGGTTAATAGTCCAGGGTTTAATAGTAGTCCAGGGTTAATAGGTCCGGGGTTAATAGTCCAGGGTTAATGCTTGGTTCTTTTCTACCTGCCAGTCAATTGATCAATTAATGGACATATTGATTGGGCCAAGAGGTTCACTCACCTGGTGTCCAAATCTGAATCGTCCATGATCGTTTAAAGCAAAGTTGGTTTTGGCCCTAAAGGACTGTATAGCCCTGAATAGCCCTGAATCCTGGTTACTGTATTCCCTGCCCTATGTATTCGAATTACAAGTGGGATGAGCTGAGAGACAGGAAGGCCCAGTCAGCATGTTTGATCCATTAGGTCACGTTTCTCAGTCTCTAAAGTAGTGACTCACCATAACCTGACATCTCTCCTGCCTGATTGGTTCTATGGCTGTTGAAGGAAAGAGACAACTTTCTATACACAAACCTTGTTAAATTGGCGCGTGTTCGCTCGCCTACCTGTTCTTATCTCCCTCTATAACTATCACTCCATCTCAGATGATCACCCTGCCCCCCTCCCTCTTCCAACCGCTCTGTCTCTCTGTGTCTCTCTCGTCAACCTCTCCTCTTCTCAACTCTTCTCAATCTTGGTTTCCACTCACTTAGCCTCTTAGGATCTCAGCCCCCCCCCCCTCTCTCCTCTGACGCATCTCGTTTCTCTCTGCCCCAGGTCCCGC
>NW_019943264.1:272108-283254 GCF_002910315.2 Salvelinus sp. IW2-2015 | reverse complement strand
GTGCGCGTGCACGTCGGCTCTGTAGCCATCTAGCAAGGAGTTGTATAGACGAATGCAGCGTCATGTCGTAACCGGGGTCAATTTGTCCAGTTTGAGCGTAAAGAACCAGCTTTTTGAGGAAGTATGGCTCAGTTTAGGCGCGGTGAACTGCACGTTCTCTTCGCGTGCTCACTATAGCGAGTTATGTCGGAATAGGATGCTGGGGAGAGCAGATTTTGTGAGATAATGCAATACCCCACAATTGTGGTATATCACAAGCAAGACATTAGCGTCCATTCAGTCCTCAGCAGTCGTCCAGCCCGTCAGCCAGTAGTCCAGCCCTAGCCAGTAGTCAGCGCCGTACATCCTAGTGTGACCAGGAGGTTTCCTGCGTGGTCAATGGTATAATCCTAGTTTAGGGCGATATGCTCAGATCCTCGTTCTAGTGCCAGTTTACAGTTCTTCAAGCCCTTCAGTTGGAACTCACAGGCTAGAGCCATTGTCCCGCTCGGACCAAGTAGCTACTCAGGCTCTCCTCGAGCAGCCCCCGGGGACCTAGCAAACAACCTGACTGCCCTCCAAGCACATCAAGCCCTTCGGCCAGTAAGCCCAGCCTTACCAGTAAAGTAAAGCATGCTCTTGCATTCACTCAGGAAGAGATACCTTTATATAGACTCCAGCTCCTATCAGTGCACAGTAGTTCCAATGTCCTTCCTCTCTCAGTTCCACGTTCCTATACGCTCTCCCTCTTCATCTCCTCCTCCAGTATGCTCTCCATCCTCTCTCTCCATTCCATGTCCATTTCCCGTCTCCCTTTCAGTCTTCCCTTTAGTTCTATCCTATGCCTCCCTTAGTCCTATGTAGCCACATCGTCTCTCTCTATCGCTCCTCTCTCTCTCCAAGTAAGTCTCACGGCCCTTCAGTCTCCAGTCATCTCCGACCTCCGCTCTCTTCCCAGCCTACGTAGTCAGACTGCCCCTTCCAGCTCATCGTCCTCCCAGCTCCTTCAGTCCCCTCCATCAGCTTCAGTCCCCTCTCTCAGCCCCTACTATCCGCCCCTCTCAGCCTCCTAGTAGCTTCACCCCTCTCAGCCAGTAGTCCCCCAGCCCTTCAGCCAGTAGTCCAGGCCCTCTCCAGCCCCATAAGTCCATTGTCCTCCCTCCCTCCTCCTAATCACGACCTAGTTTAAGTCCCAATTCACTACTACTCTATGACCCCAGTAGTCCAGCCCTTCAGCCAGTAGTGCCAGCCTCGCCAGTCGTCCAGCCCGGTTAGCACATAGGAGTATGCCATGAAGTGCCCCTATACAGTCCAGTAGTGGCGCCAGATCCGCTAATCCACGACCTCGGAAACTATCCAGCCCTGTCTTCTAACATTCCTGCTGAAGAGAGTATGCTCAGATGCTGACGGTAACAGCACCACTCAGCAGTAGTCCCCACAACGCGGCTCCTCAATCAGACCATCAGTTGCACACCGCACCCTCAACCAGCTAGTGCACCCAGCCTTCAGCTCTCTCCCCACGTTATTCTTCCTAAGTCTGCTCTCTCTCTCAGCAGCTAGTCAGTGTCTCTCCCACTCCTCGCTCATGCTCCTCATCTTCTCCAGCCCTCTTCTTCAGTCCTCTCACGTAGTCTCTCAGCCCCTCCAGTCCGTTCGTTCCCAGCCTCTTTCTTCAGCCTGCTAGTCATATCTCTCTCTCCTCTCCTCCCTTCAGTCTCAGTATGCTCCCTGCCTTCCGCCAGTAGTCTCTCCCTCCTCTTTCTGCCAGTTCAGTTCTTCATTCTCTCTCTCTCTCTCTCTCTCCTCTCTCCCCTTTCTCTCTCTCTTCCCTCTCCCTACCGCCCTCCCCTTCTCTAGCCATAGTCAGGCCCTTCAGCAGTATCCAGCCTCAGCCAAGTAGTCCAGCCCTTGTGCACTAGTAGCTTCCAGTCTCTCCCTTCAGCCAGTGTCAGCTCTTTCAGCCAGTAGTCAAGCCCTTCAGCCAGTCACGGTCAGTCCGCCTTCAGCCAGTACGTCAAGCCAGTCAAGCCGTAGTCAAGCCTTCCATGCTCCATAGTCAACCCTTTCAGCAGTAGTCCAGCTTCAGACCCTTCCATGTAGTCACATGTCCCCTTCACTGCCAGTATTCTCTTCCCTCGTCTTCGCCAGTAGCTCTCGCTCCTTTCTCACCCAGTAGCTCTCTCACGCCCTTCAGCCCTAGTTAGGTCTTAGCTCCCCTTCTCAGTCCAGTAGTCCCAGCCCCTTCACCCGTCATCCATCCCTCTCGTTCTCTCTTCCCTCTCTTCTCCGCTCTTTCAGCCCAAGTAGTCAGCCTCTCAAGCCAGTACGTTCGTCCCCTTCAGCCTAGTAGTCCCAGCTTCGCCCAGGAGTCAGCCTTCAGCCAGTAGTCCACCCTTCATGCACGGCGCCAGCCTTCAGGCCAGGAAGTCCAGCCCCTTCAGCCGGATCAGCCCTTCAGCCATAGTTCCCCTCCCATCGTCTCCTTCAGTTCAGTCAAGTCCAGCCCTTCAGCTAGCTAGGTTCCCAGCCCTTCACCAGTAGTTCTCCAGCCTTCAGCCAGCGTCCAGTCTCCTTCAGCAGTCGTCAGCCTATTCAGTCCTCTCAGTAGTCCTATGCTTCAGCCAGTCTTCCCAGCTCTTCCAGCCAGTAGTTCCATCTCTCTCTCTCTCAATTATTCAATTTATAGGGCCAGCCCTTATCAGCTCAGTAGTCGAGGCCTGGGACATATCCAAATGTTTACATCGCATAAAATCTAGCCAATCTAGACCATGAATAAACCAATAGCAAAAAAGTGAAATAAACCATAAATAAAACTAACAGTAAATTACTCTCTCTCTCCCTGGCTTTTCACAAATCTAAAGGCCTGTATAAATTGCTTATCCTATTTATCCTTCCTCTCTCTCCATCACATATGATTAGAGGCTGTGGCTTTCGCAGCCAGTCCAGTGTCAGGGCAGGGCTCAAAATTGTTAGCTTAGCGCAGGTCATGTAATAACAATATCATCTTAGCAATGGCCGCCAAGCTACAACAAATGAATTCAGCACAATGAATCTTTCACTTGGCTGGGCCACCAGCAGCTCCCCCTGTCTCTGATGAGTCTTGCTGGGAGTTTTCTGGGAGCTGCGGTTATCTGTGATAATCTAGCAACCACACCCAAATGGTGTGTTGTCTCTGTGTTGTGTGTTGTGTGTGTGGTGTGTGTGGTGTGTTCGTGTGTGTGTGTGTGTGTGTGTGTGGGTGTGTGTGTCTGTTGTTCTGTGTGTGTGTGTTGTGTGTGTGTGTGTGTGTGTGTGTGTGTGTGTGTGTGTGTGTTGTGTGTGTGTGTGTGTGTTTGTGTGGTGTGTGTGGTGGTGTGGTCTGGTGGTGTGTGTTGCCTTGTGTGTGTGTGTGTCTGTCCAAAATGACAAATCCCTGTACCATGGTTTGGCTTGTGCGTCAAGCGGTCCGACATCTCCGTAAACTGTCATTTCTTCTCAGCTTGTCTCTGAGCTCATGTGACCCATCTCCTCTGTCCTTCACTTCACATCACTCCACCCCTGACTACATACCATAACAGTCCTCACCCTGACAAACATCCAACAGTCATCACCCTGACAACACACAATGACCAGTCATTCACCTGACTAACATCCCACAGTCACTCACCCTGAAACATACAATGACATCCCTCACCCTGACTACATACCAACAGTCATCACCCTGACACATACAATGCAGTCCTCACCCTGACTACATCCAAAACAGCACTCACCCTGACAACTACACTGGACAGTCACTCACCCTGAACAACATACCACCATCATTCCACCCTGACAACATACCTGACAGTCACTCCGCCTGATACAATACCACAGTTCCCTGACCAACATACACTGAACAGTCACTCCCTGACTACATAACCAACAGTCACCACCCTACAACATACACTGACAGTCACTCACCCTGACAACCATCACCAACAGTCACTCACCTGAACAACCATTACCTTGACAGTCACTCCACCCTGACAACATACACTGACCAGTCCTCCTCCCCTACTACATACAATGACAGTCACTCACACTGTGATACATACAACAGTCACTACCCTGACAACATAACAATGACAGTCACTCCACCTGCTCCCAAATAACCCACATCACTCACCCGACAACATACAATGACAGTCACTCACGCCTGATACATACCACCGTTCTCACCTGCCAACATAACTGACAGTCACTCACCCTGAAACAATACCAACAGTCACTCACCCTGAACAACATCCACGACAGTCCTCACCCTGACTACTACCAACCTCCCTCACCCTGACAACCATACAATGACAGTCCCACTCACCCTGACTACCTCAACAGTCCTCACCTTGAAACATCACACTGACAGTCACCTCACCCTGACAACATACCAACCGTCTCACCCCTGACAACATACACTGACAGTCACTCACTCCTGCCAACATAACTGACAGTCAATCTCACCACGACCAACAATACACTGAGAGTCACTCACCATATCGACTACTACCATGAACCGTCACTCACCTGACAAACAATACAACAGTCCAACTCCCCTGACAATACAGCTGACAGTCCCTCACTGAACAACAATACCTGACAGCACTACACGACAAATACACTGAGAGTCCCTCACCCTGACTAATAACATCACCTGAAACAGTCACTCACCCTGACCCCATACTAACTGAAGAGTCACTCATCACCAAACAGTCCACTCCTGAAACAAACATCCAATGAACAGTCACTCACCCCTGACAAATACAACTGACGTCACTACCCTGACAACATACACTGCATCCCTCACCTGACACACATACACTGACAATCACTCACCCTGAAACAACAGCCTGAGAGTCACTCCACCCTGCCACATACACTGAAGTCACTCACGCCTGACAACATACACTGACAGTCACTCAACCCTGACAACATAACACTGACAGTCACTCACCCTGGACAACATACACAGCCGTCACTCACCCTTACAACATACCACTGAGTACTACACCTGACCACATACACTGACAGTCACTCACCTGAAACATACACAAGATAGTCCCTCACTCACCCTGACAAATACACTGACAGTCCACTCACACCTGACAGCATACACTGACATCATCTCACCTGAAAACCATACATGAGACAGTCCGTTCCTGCAACATACCAGACAAGTCACTCAACCTGACACATACACTGAACAGTCACTCAACCCTGAAAATATACGCTTGACGTCACTCACCTTGACACATATACTGATAGTCCATCCCCCTTGACCCATACACAGTCGCTCACCCTGACAACATACACTGAACAGTCACTCCCTGAACAACATACCGACCGTCACTCACCTGACAACATATTACTGATACGTCACTCAACCTGAACAACATCCACCAGTCACTCACTCTGACACCATACACAGTCACTCACACTGACAACATACACAGTCAGTCCACCCTGACAAACATACACAGTCACTCACCCTCGACCACATCATCCTGATAGTTACTCATCCTGACCACATAGCACAGTTCCTCACCCCTGACAACATATCCTGATAGTCACTCACCCTGACCCATATACAGAAAGTCACTCACAGCTGACAACATATCACAGTCACTCACTCTGACAACCATACACAGTCCACTCACCCTGACAAACATACCCCAGTCACTCACAGCCTGAGAACAACAGAAGCCGATCTCCTCGCTCTCAGAGTTGAGCAATAATATTTCAAAAACCATACGGGGGCCATTCTTGTGTTTTCCCTCTAAGAAAACCTAGAGCCCGGTAATGAGTGACCTACTGCCTCCCTCCCTCCGCTCTCTCAAACCCTAGGAGACGGTTAAATGTCAAGCACCACACATTTTCCTAAACGGAAAATGCAACGCCGCACCGACGCACCCCGCCAACGGCACGCACGCACGCACGCACGCAACCACCCCCACCACCACCACCCACACACACAACACAACACACACCACACAACACACACAACACCCACACAACACACACCACACAGCACACCACACACACACACACACCACACCACACACACAAACAACATTCTACATATACGATAAACAGAATCAGACACTCAACACGATTTACAGTCTGAATTATCGATGACAGAAGTTTACTCATCATGTTTATGTTGGAGTGCATTAAAAACTTGTTTTACAACTCACTCCACAAACTTCTCTTTGTTAACTAGAACTAGTTTTGCGCATGCTTGGTTAGGACATCTTAACTACTTTGATGCACTGAAAGTATCCATTTGTTCGCAAATGATGTTTTACAGACGATTATTCTTCACTTATAAAGTCGACTGTATCATCATTCCAATCGGGTGCAGAAGTTTTTTCAATCCAGCCATTACGTTGAACTCTGTAGACCCTTTAAATCTACAGCTTTGACGTAAAATATTGCCAGACAATGATGTTCATGGAGCTTTAGACAGCTTCTGATACGGCTAATTGACATCATTTGAGTCAATTGGAGTACCCGTGTCGCCTGTGGAGTGTATTTTTCAAGGCCTACTCCTTTTCTACCTCAGTGCTCTCTTAGCTTACATTCCATGGGAAAATCAAAAAGATCAGCCAAACCTCAGAAAAACACAGTATTTAGCCCTCCCAAGTCTCGGGTTCATCCTTGTGAGCCAATTTACAAAATGCTGAAGGGTGTATCCACGTTCATACTTGTAAAAACTAATAGTCTGCAAAGTATATAAACATCAGTGGAGCTAATGTAAGCCATTCACTAACCGTTCGAAGGAAGGACGCTTCCTGTCTCTCTAAAGGGTCCAAGATGATACTATATTCTTTTTGGTTACGTAAAAAGTGCAACAATTCATTTCCAGATACAACAAGCAATAGGACTCTTGTAAGATGTGGAGTGAAACAGGTAGCAACAAGTTTATCATATATAGTCCCCAGTAAAACGCAGTCATATAACACGACATTAACTTGAAACGCTTCAGCAAGGAAAGAAGCCACTACTCCAAAACGCCAGTAAAAAAGCCAGACTACGGTTTGCCAACTGCACATGTTGACAAAGCATCCGTACTTTTTGGAGAAGATGCCATCCTCATAGGTACCCTGGATGAAGAAAAATTTTAGATAGTAGTTTTGCGGCATTAATGTCCCATACGTTATTTTTGGCAGTAGAAACACAGCAGGGGGGGGTGCTTGACAGAGGCTGCCAAGATACCTCAATCCAACCATTGAAGCACGGGGGGCGAGCATTCATGTTGTGGGGTGCTTTTGCTGGCAAGGGGGGAGCGGTGCACTCACAAAATAGATGGCATCTCTTGATGAAGGAAAAATTATATGGATATATTTACAAGCATCATTCTGCGCGAAGACATCAGATCCGAGGAAGTTTAAAGCTTGGGTCGGCACAATTGGGTCTTCCAATCAGTGTCAACAATGACCCAAGCATACTCAAAGTCTTAGGTGGCAAAAGGGTCTTAAGGACAACAAAGTCAAGGATTGGAGTGGCCATCCACAAAGCCTGACCTCATCCTATAGCCAATTTGTGGGCAGAACTGAAAAAAGCGTAGGCGAGCAAGGAGGCCTACAACCTGACTCATTACCAGCTCTGTCAGGACGCATTGGCCAAATTGGGCCAAAATTCACCTAACTTATTGTGGGAAGCTTGTGGAAGGCTACCCGAAACGTTTGACCCAAGTTAAACAATTTAAAGGCAATGCTACCAAGTACTAATTGAGTGTATGTAAACTTCTGACCCACTGGGAATGTGATGAAAGAAATAAAGCTGAAATAAATCATTCTCTCTACTATTATTCTGACATTTCACATTTTTAAAATAAAGTGGTGATCCTAACTGACCTAAGACAGGGAATCTTTACAAGGATTAAATGTCAGGAATTGTGAAAAACTGAGTTAAAATGTATTTGGCTAAGTTGTATGTAAACTTCCGACTTCAGCTGTATCTTTCAGAGGTGACGTAAGTGTATCTGACACATAGGGGCAGAGGTCAATCTGAAGTTCACGGCTTTTTGACCCCATGACCCTCCTCTAGAAAACATGAGTTCACACTCCAGCTAGCTGGCAGACATATCAAACTCAGGCAGGTTATATACAGCCCATAGAATGATAATGAGCCATACTATGGACTTAAAAGCTGTGTCTGTTCAGCTAATTCTACTAATATGTTATAACCAGCAGCACTGAATTTGCCTTGTGCTATATCTAATAGTAGTCATATGTAGAATGTCCTAGATAAACCATGTTTAAAAATATGAACACCATCTTAGTGTGTTGAAACACAAGCTGAAGATGTTTCATTTGCATATCTCGTCAACCTTTTAGCCTAATCCCTGGGTTGACAGAGAGACAGCAGAGCACGCGCACACACACGCCAGTGACGGTTCTGGTCTCCCCTTGTCTGTGTAATGGACTTGTATTTACATTAAGGAGATTTAGATGGAGGACTCCAACACTTAGATCCCATTACACTTCCTGACCTGCCCATTAGGCCTAGGAGCTCTGCTTGTCTTCACTACCAGTTGACAAAGACCAGAGGACAGGGAGGAGAGGCCTATACATATGCTTTAGACGAGCCTACAGATTGCTGATGCAAGCATTCAACCTTCTGTGAATGTCTAGTTGTCTACTAGTCTTAGTGATACAACTGCTAACAACCACACTTTCTATCTGTGTGTTCTGGATACAGCGAGAACAGTGTCGCCTGGAGATCTATTTACTAAATGCACATTCCTACGGCAGAAAAGGAGAGAATTGTCTCCCCAACCCATCGCACGGTTTCACTTAGCAGGAAACAAAAGGTGCTGAGAACAAGACAGTCAGCTGTAAGCTGAATTACAGTGGGCTGGATCCTTGGGAGAAAAAGAACTACATGACTGAACTCAAGAGGCCGAATCAAAATGTCTGACAGTCTGGTTTCTTTATGCAGCTAGTAAGCCATCTCAGTTGTACTCTCACACACACGTAAACACACGTTCTCTCTCACTCACACTGTACCCTCACACACAGAGAGACACAATCCCCACCCCGCCACCTAACTCCATCTGATATAGCTGCTTTGCATACACACTCCTCTAAAACCCAGTTCTTTCATCCTCCCTCCTTCCTCTCTACACGACTCTACAGTAATAGTCCCCTATTGGCATCCTATTAACTACAGGGATGTGTGTGTGTGTCTGTGTGTGTGTCTGTGTGTCAAGAGATAATTTAACTGGTGTGTGTTCATTCTCTGCTGACACAATAAGAGCAGCTCTTCAGCTGCTGATTTGCATATTTCAACAGACATTTCAAACGTTACCCCCCTCCCACCCCACACACACACACACTCCCTGAACCCCGTCCCCCTCACACACACTCCCTGCCCGCCCTCCCCCTTCCTTTTTAGGATGGCACGCTTGATGCTCCACTTTGTACAGAGGGCAAATGCACGCCTTTGTGTGTAAGAATCACTTTCTCAATGCCTTTCTTCTCCTCCCCACTTCTCACTCTCCGACACGGAGAGACACTTGCACGCACAGACCAACAAACACAGATACACACCGGCAAACAGGTAGCAGTGCTATCGTATGGAGCTCCTAGCTGATAGTCCCTAACTCCTAGCTCCTTTCCTCCTATCTCCTAGCTCTTAGCTCTAGTGTTTGCCCAGGTCTGGCAGGCTGTGTAAAGGAAGAACATCGTTTTCCTGTGAAAAGGCTTTAGCCCCGGTCTGCATACCAACCTCTCAACATACCAGCGGACACTTTGAAGATTACTCCAACATTTTCCTTTGTTCCCCCCACAGAGAGAGGAAAGGAGGGAGGGGGAGAGAGGCAGGGAGTGAGGCAGGGGGAGAGAGAGAGGAGAGAGGAGAGAGGAGTGGAGGGGGGGGGGGGGGGGGGGGAGGGGGGGGGGGGGGGGGGGGGGGGGGGGGAGGGCGGGGGGGGGGGGGGGGGGGGGGGGGGGGGGGGGGGGGGGGGGGAGGGAGAGAAAACAGGTCCGCAAGAGATACTAACTCAGAGTGTGTGTGTGTGGTGTCGCTTTAGAAAAATCCTCTGTACTGTGCTCAAAAAAAAAAAATGCAGTCTTATGCGAGACTTCACATGGCTTGGCGATTCCATGGCGATCTCAATAAGCGGATTCATAAGGCGATTCCATGGCGATTCACATATGGCCGATTCATGGCTTAAAATAAAATATGAATGCGCTGCAATATTACTGTTTGCCTAGTTTATAAAATATAAGCGAGAGAAGTGGGAGAGAGAGAGAGGTAACAAAACAAGGACCACTTGGGCACAATATTCTGGTCTCTCCTCTATCATCGCGCTCGAAGAGTGGAATGCTTTTAATGGGAGGCAGACTCCTCTGGAAACAATTCAAATAAAAAAACAGCAATGAATTGGAACAAAAAAACGGTGCGATAACAAAGCAGAGTTTAATCCTGAACTAGTAACGTTTTCCTTTCTATCAGCTCTGGTTTCAATAGCATTAAAAAGGGATTACCTATCCCTGCACAGGACTAGTCTAAAGAAGCTGGGATGAACGGCGAGAAGGAGGTCAGTCACATGGTGCCTGCCTGGCCTAGTAATGTGTGTGTGTTGGAAAACAGCAGCACGTCCAGATCAGCTCCCTTTGCTGGGTAATCGACTATGTTGTCTTACTTCTCTATTCACTATCTCTATTGCACCTGTGAGCCCACCTAATGGTCCAAAATGCAATTACACTCGGAGGAAAATGCTTTAATTACAGGTATCCCGATAAATGAAGAGAGAGGAGAGAGAGAGAACAGAGAGAGAGAGACAGGAGAGGAGAGACAGAGACAAGAGAGAGAGAGAGTAGAGAGAGCGAGGAGAGAGCGAGAGAGAGAGAGGGAGAGAGAAGAGAGGCGAGAGAGCGAGAGAGAGAGAGCGAGAGGAGCAGAGAGAGAGAGGAGAGAGAGAGAGAGAGGGAGAGAGAGGGAGAGAGGAAGAGAGGGAGAGAGGAGAGGGAGAGAGGAGAGGAGGAAGAGAGAGAGGAGAGAGAGAGAGGGAGAGAGAGAGAGATATAAAAAAGAGCAGAGTAAAGAGGTCTGACGAGGCCAGATACTCCCATCGATCTGGTTATTGCTCAAGGACTTAGAGGTTAAGGAAAGGTTTAGTTAAGTTCATTCCTATCGATATACC
>NW_019943264.1:266377-272062 GCF_002910315.2 Salvelinus sp. IW2-2015 | reverse complement strand
AAGGAGAGATAGGAGGAAGGAATAGTGGCTTAACAAGTCACATAATAAAGTTGAATGGACCTCACTCTTTGATGCAAGAGATGATAGTGTTTTTAATACCAGATGTTGAAATGAGGATGGTATCTCTGTAGCGGATGATGCTCCACGACATCAAATTACATATATATAAAGAGATAAGACAGTATGGTGGTTAGTTGGGTCCTGTCCGCTCAGGTTCGAATGTGCTAAGAAGTGTGAAATATTCAAGACAGATTCATACCCAAAAGACGCTCCAAGGGATGTGTGTGTTTTGTTTGTCGAATATGGTGCTCTGTGTGGTTGTCGCAAAGATAGGGGCTCTTATGTGGTGAGAGTGTGTGTGTGTTGTGTGGGTTAAAAAAAAAGATTGTAATGACTAGGTACAGATTGGGTTGTATGTTCCTTTGATGCAGTTGGTGGACGTTATTGAATGTTTAGCTACGTTTTTGGATATTGTTGAGAATTAATACCACAGGTGCACCCAGTCACTACAAAGATACAGGTGTCCTTCCTAACTCAGTTGCCGGAGAGGAAGGAAAACGCTCAGGGATTTCACCCTGAGCCCAATGGTGACTTTAAAACAGTTACAGAGTTTAATGGCTGTGATAGGAGAACACTGAGGATGGATCGCCAACATTGTAGTTACAGAGTGAAAACAAGGAAGTCTGTACAGAATACAAATATTACAAAACATGCAGCTTGTTTGCAATAAGGCGCTAAAGTAATACTGCAGAAAATGTGCCAAATAAATGAACTTTTTGTCCTAAATACAAAACATTATGTTTGGGGCAAATCCAACACATCACTGAGTTTCATCACTGAGTTTCACTTTCACTCGCAACGACTAGGGAGTTTGTTTTATGATAAAAAGAAAACGAATAGAGCTAATGGCTAAATCCTAGAGGAAAACCTGGTTCAGTCTGTTTCCAACAGACACTGGGAGACATGTTCACCTTTCAGCAGGACAATACCCCAATACCCTAAAACTCAAGGTCAAATATACACTGGAGTTGCTTATCAAGACAACATTGAATGCTCCTGAGTGGCCGAGTTACGGTTTTGACTTAAATCGGCTTGAAAATGTATGGCAAGACTTGAAAAGGACTGTCTAGCAATGATCAGTCCAGGTGTGGACAACTCTTAGAGACTTACCCAGAAAGACTCACAGCTGTAATCAGTGCCAAATGTGATTCTAACATGTATTGACTGAGGGGGTAGAATACTTATCTAATCAAGATACATTATAGTTTTTAAAAATTCATCTTTAAAAAAAGAAGAGATGTTTTCTTTCACTTTGACATCACAATATTCTGTGTAGATCATTGACAAAAAATGACAATGAAATCAATTTTAATCCCACTTTGTAACACAACAACCTGTGGAAAAAGTCAAGGGGAACACTTTCTGGCACATGCTGTAAATTAAGCACTAATTTCAATGTCAGATGATTTCAAGGGCTCAAATTGATGCTCATACTTCCAGCCACATAAACAAATCTGTAATTACATCATTACATCAAATGAAATCAGATCAGAGCATCAAAGGGCATAAGTCTGGAGAATGACTTTCCTTCAGCATCATATTAATAATCACCATGCTAACTTCTGTTAGCCGCTAGTCACTAGCTGATCTAGCGTCCATTCTGTCAGCGAGCCACCCTTTGTTAAGGACAGGGGGATAAAGTCCCATGAGAAATGGAGGGGTGGAAGGGTAGAGGGTGGATGAATCAGGGAGAAAGGGGGGTTAAGATGAAATGACAAACTCCTGCCTCTCTTTGTTCCTCGCCAAGCGATGTTCCTTTTTGTGGTGTGATGGTCCCGTACCCCTGCATTCACCTCTCCTCTCCCCTCTCCCTCTATCCAACTCTCTCCCCTGTCCCCTGGTGTCGCCTGGCTCCCGCTCCAGCTCTCCTGCTCTCCCTCTCCCTTTATGCCACCTCTTCCCCCTGTCCCTGGCTCCCTGCATCCACACTCTCCTCTCCCTCTCCCTTTTATCCGCACCTCTCTCCGCTGTCCCCTGGCCTCACTCTGCACTTCACCGACCCTCTCCGTTTTCCCCTCTGCGCCTTTCAATCGGCACCCGCTCTCTCCCTGTCGCCCTTGCCATCCGCCCTCTCCTCCCCCCTATTCCATCCTCCCTCCTCTCCCCGCTCTCCCTTGCCTATCAGCTCTCTCAACACTCGCTCCCCTTGGCATACCTCGTCACATCTTCTCACACTCCGTGCCTCGTGTTCGCTCCAGCTCGATGGGAAGCACATATGTCCGCTCCATCTCCAGTGTCTTCCTCTCAACCTCTATGCGCCTCCTTCCTCGTCGCCCCTCTCTAGCTGGTGGTCTGTACTAGGCACATAGCGCCCTTGCACGCGCTTCATGTTGGCTGTTCCCTCCCGCCCTCTCCTTACTCTGTCCCCTTGCTATCGTTCCAATAGCCTGTCATGGTATGATCCTGTGGAATAGTCCTTCACAGTCTCCTGCACACAGAGCAACGCCTGACCTCGGACGCAGAGTAAAACTTGCGGCCGAAGCTAGGGATAATTATATTATAACGGAGATAGAGAGATTGGTTAGAGCGGAATGCTGTATATTATAGCGCCAAGATGTGTGTGACCGGGCCCGCGTGCCCCGCCCAGGGGTGCCCAGGTGCCACGAGGGTGCAGTGGTGCCAGGTCAGGTCGGTGTGGTGATTCGGTTAGTGCTGTGTTTATTGGTGGGTTTGTGAGTGGAGGCTACTGCATTAGGAGGAGAGAGGACTGTGAATAGTGTGAGTGGTGTTAGAACTTCGCGCACAGACTGCTAGCCATGACCAGGTATGGGAACGATAGGCAGGGGGAGCAGAGTAAGAGTGGGAGGGGCGAGGAGGGAAGGCAGACGAAGGGAGGGGGTTGGCTTACAGAGGGCCACCAGAGGGGGGAAGGGAAGGCAGAGATAGAGGTGGGACGAGGAAGGAGAGATGGAGTAGAGGGCCCAAGAGTGGAAGACAGGATGTATGGGATCAAGGGGAGCAGGGGAGAGAGATGGTACGGAGGTGTGACGATGTGAGGGATCTAGTAATGCTTTAAGATATGGGAGGGTGTCACTGTGAAAGAGGAGGGGGAGAGGAGAGGAGGGACTGGAATAGGGGGACGGAGAAAGGGGGATGCAGGGGAAGGGGAGAGAGGTGGATAAATGGGAGAGGGGAAAGGAGAGGTGGATGCAGAGCAGCCAGGGGACAGGGGAGAGAGGTGGATATAAGGGAGTATGGGAGAGGAGAGGGTGGATGCAGGGAGCCAGGGGAGCTAGGGGAAAGAGGTGGATAAAGGGAGAGGGGAGAGGGAGAGGCTGGATGCTCAGAGGGGAGGCCCAAGTTGATGTGGGAGAGAAAAGGCTTGTGTATGTATGTATGGTGGGAAGGAGCTGAGATAGGGGTGGAGAGGAGGAGAGGAGAAGGGAGAGGTGAATGTAGGGGTCGGGACGTGATGCGAGCAGGCGCACAGCAGAGGAGTAAGGCGAGTGGTACCGCAGGGCAAAGCTGGCGGAGCAGTGGGTGTTTGGCACACGACCGAGTATTGATATTGAGCAGTATTTTGAGAGATAGGCAGGAGTTTGTATGTCATTGTTGCATGCTTAAGCCCCCTTTCTCCCTGATTCATATCCACCCTCCTACGGCCTTCCGCAGCCGGCCTCCATTGTCTCATGGGACTTTATCTCCCGCTGTTGCCTTAAGCAAAGGGTGGCTCGGCTTGACAGAAATGGAACGGCTAGATTACAGCTAGTGACTAGCGGCTAACAGAAGTGTAGGGCATGTGATGTATTATATGATGCTGAAGGGAAAGGTCATATCTCCCAGACTTATGAGCGCCCTTTGATGCTCTGATCTGAATTTTCATTTGCTGTAATGATGTAACTTGGTTAGCAGATTTGTTTTTGTGGCTGGAAGTATGAGCATCAATTTGAGCCGGCTTGAAATCCATCTGACATTGAAGATTAGTGCTTAGATTTACAGCATGTGCCAGAAAAGTGTTTCGGCCCTTGACATTTTTCGCACAGGTTGTTGTTTTACAAAGTGGGATTTAAAAATTGGATTTACATTGTCATTTTTTGTCAATGACTAACACAGAATGATTTGTGATGTCAAAGGTGAATAGAAAACATCTGCTGTTCTTTTTTTTAAAGATGAATTTTTAAAAGATATAATGTAATCCTTGTTAGTATAAGTATGTGCTTTCTACGCCCCTCAGTCAATACATGTGTATGATATGCACATTTGGCAGGGCACTTGGATTAACACAGCTGTGAGTCTTTCTGGGTAATTTGTCTCTAAGAAGGGTTGTCACTACACCGCTGGACTGATCAATGCTAGAGAACAGTCTATTCCAAGTCTTAGCAATACATTTTGCAAGGCCGATTTAAGTCAAAACCGTTACACTCGGCCACTCAGGAGCAATTCAACTGTTGTCTTGATTAAAGTGCCAACTCCAGTGTATAGTTTGACGCTTGAGTTTTAAGGGGTATTGGGGGTATTGTCCTGCTGAAAGAGGGTGAACATGTCTCGCGCAAGTGTGCTGTTGGAAAAAAGTTTGAAAAGAAGAGGCGGCGAGGGTTTTCCTCTAGGATTAGCCATTAGCGCTTCTATTCCTAGTTTTTCTTTCTTTTATGAACATCAGTGAAACAAACACCTATAACCCTACGTCGTGTTGCGCGAGTGAAGATGAAATGGCAGTGATGGAAACTCAGTGGATGGTGTTGGATTTAGGCCCCAAACATAATGTTTTTTTGTAATTATGGTACAAACAAGTTCATTTTTATTTGGGCAGCTTTTTCCTTGGGCAGTATTACTTAATAGAAGAGAAGGAGAGAGCAGGGCGAGGGAGAACCCCTTATTGCAAACAAGCTGCATGTTTTGTTAATGATTTTGTATATCTGTAGCAGACTCTCCTTGTTTTTCCAGCATCTGTAACTAGGCAAAAAATGTTGGCGATCCCATCCGTCAGTGTTCTCGGCTCACTATCACCACTCGAGAGGCGCATAAACTCTGTTGTAACTGTTTTAAAATGTCACCATTGGGGCTCAGGGTGAAATTACCCTGAAAGGCGTTTTCCTTCCCTCCCTTCGGGCTAAATACTTCCCGAGCATGGTTAGGAAGGACAACAACTGTTTTTTGTAGTGACTGGTGGGATGGTAATTTTATTTATCCACAATTCAAAGTGTATTAATTAACGTCACCATGGCTCAATTTAAGGAGATTATTCAATTGTCTGTTATTATCTTTTTTAACCCATCTACGCAAATAGGTGCCCTTCGTTTGCGAGTCCGCATCTGGAAAAGGCGCTCCCTGGTCTTTGTGGTTGAAATCTGTGCTTGAAATTCACTGTGCTGCGAGTCTGAGGGACGCTTCCATAGTAGATTGTATGTGTGGGAGGTAGGGCGAGGAGATGAGGTAGTCATGGGACACCAAACCGGCGTATATTTATATATGATAATATAGGGACACTAGTATCTGAGCAGTGCGCAGGTTAGTCTGACGGGTGGTGATACATCACAGACGATACAGAAGAGATAGAGATACCTATTATATGTCGCACATAGCGATATTCTGTTACCATGTATGTCGTTCTGGAAGTTCATTGTAGGTATTCACCGTCCAGGGGATGCTCGGCCGCGTGACACTGCAGGGCAGTTTTGCCTCCTG
>NW_019943264.1:252835-266352 GCF_002910315.2 Salvelinus sp. IW2-2015 | reverse complement strand
TCTCACTTCCTTCCACCGCAGTACAATGGGTTTTTATGCAAATCTACTGGAGTCAATCTCCTGTCTATTTCCCATCCCAGCCAGCCAATGACAGGCCATAATTACACTGCATATATATAGGGCTATTTGATTAAAAAATGAGAGAATAGGATTGACCTCGCCTAAAGGTTGAGGAGAGATTGGGCAGTTAATATCAGAGCTATATAACCACCACCTCCCACCTCAGTCTGAGATGAGAGGGAGGGACAGAAAAAAAAGCAGAGTCCCTTGATTCGGGTGGAGGGAAAAAAAGAGAAATATGCAGGAGGGGGAGAAAATTGAAAAAAAAATATTTTTCTTTTGATGAATATTAAATTCCAGCCCCTCCCCTCCCTCTCCTCCTCCTCTCCTCGTTCTCTCGTTTAATTCCCCCCCTTGTTCCCCGGCTGGCCATGGCGTTGCCAGGAGGATAATGGGTAATGAGATGGCCTATCTGCCACTCCCCAGAGATAGAGAGAGAGAGAGAGAGGCACCATTTCACCACACCATCTCCCCTTCTTAAATCACACTTTCTCAAATAAGTCCATTGTCCCCTCCCTCCCTGGTGATGATGAAGATTAGCATTACACGCGCTGGTGTCCCTTTTGGTTCAAAGGGTGGAAAGAGAGAAAGGAAGGAAGGGAAGAAAAAGAAATGAAAAATACAAATCTGGAAATAGTCAGGAGGGCCCCAGACAAGCCATTCTGCTTGACTGAGGACATAAAACCATAGAGAGAGAGGGAGCAAGGAGAGAGAAGGAATAGAGAAAGACAGGGAGAAAAAAGAGAAGGGGAGGGAGGTAGAGATGTAAAATGTATGCACGCGTGACTGTAAATCGCTTTGGATAAAAGCATTTCCTAGATGTCATCTACTGTATATTAAAAGTTTAATCAAGCTCAGTTCAGACTTTTGGATTTGAGAGCAGAGACGTATGATGGGTAAGGGAGGATGACAGAAAGGTTAGGAGGTGTGTGAGAGAGAGAGAGAGAGAGAGAGAGAGAGAGAGAGAGAGAGAGAGAGAGAGAGAGAGAGAGAAAGAATAGGGCAGGGTGAGGGTTGGTTGAAGTCAGGAGGTCCATCTGACGAACAGGTGCGGCTGGTTGGTGTAATCGGTTGGTGCGGTCAATGCAGTGTGTATGTGTGTGTGTGTGTGTGTTGTGTGTGTGTATGTGTGTGTTTGTGTTTCTGTGTGGTCCTGTACCACGCAACACTGACCATGAACATTCTCCACTGTAAATGATCCCTACTGTACCTCAAAGCGCAGCACACACACACTCAGAATACACGCATTCAGCACAGACACACACATTCAGTACCCCCACACACGTGGATGTGTGAATCTCACACTCTGTACCCGGGCAGGCGCTCCAGCTCTTGTGAATGGCACTGACAGATTTACTACTCTGTCCATCTGTATTAAGTCCTGTGTTTATTATCCAGAGTCATATCTCTGCCATACATCATCATTCTCTACATCATTCTCAACACTACCCAAACACAGGCTGGGCCAGCTATAGACACGCCATGGTACGTGCTACAGTACTCTTTAATACGGCCTGATCTACCTGCAGCTAGATGGCTAGCTCACAAGCTATCACACAGCCAGATACTAACATCTGCCTGCTCACACCTCACATCTGCAGTGCAGAGTTGCATTGCCAAGAGTTAACTCTTTGGAGAGAAGGATTTTCATTTGACAGGTAGACAGACACTGTGTTCCATTTTGCAGTTTTCTAGTCTGGAATTCTAGACTGTTCTATTTTTGCATAATCCAATCCAAAACCCTGCAATTAATTTTCTACTCTAGAATCATTCAGATTTATTGTGGAATTCTAAAGTCAGAATCCAGAATGCTGTTTTGAGTGTTCTAGATGTGTTAGTGGTCCATTTTGATGCATCAATTACGATTAACCAGAAGTTATTAACAGGAACCACCAAGTCCTTCGACGTTAACCAAGCAGTAACTGAGACAATGAGCTTAAAGAAGGATCAGATTGGTTCCTCAGAAAAGTTACTTCCTGCATTAGGATTAACGTATGCGCCCTAAACTAGAGAGAGCGAGAGAGGGAAAGAGGGGGTAGGTAAAGAGAGATATGGAGGTAGAGAGAGAGAAAGAGAGAGGAGAGAGGAAGATGAAGAGATAGAGACAGAAATAGCCCTCCTCCTGCTACTCTCATCTGGCCTCCTGTTGTAAAGTCTGGAAACCTTTCCGTCCTGAATCCCCTCAGATCTCTACTGAGCTACAAAGCAGCAATAAAGTCTGAATATGCTTTTTGTTTGCATCTTCCACCGTTTCACAGATCCTCAGTGTTCTAGACCCATATGGGAAGGTAGTCAACACTTTGTTCTCTTTGTGTGTGGGGCCAAGCCAGGGCGGGCAGAGCAGAGCAGAGGCAGGCCACTCCCATGGGTCTTTCACCTCCACACATAAAAGAAAAGGTGTTTTTCTGGTCAAAAAAATACATATTTTTTTTCTTTCTCCTCCGCTCATGCTTTACTGCCATCTGACTATGGGTAAAAAAAGTCTGAATCCTGCCAAACGCATTAAAGCCAGCATCTGTCCAACAGATTTGTGTAGCCGGTACAGAGTTATGTGGGTGGGTGGGGGGGGGGTGGGGTACAAGGTAGCTGAGTGCATGGAGAGGGTGTGTGGATGACCCTCTCCCCTACAGCATTAGCCAAAGGTAAATCGCTCGCTAGGAAGCTGAACATAGACACATGCCACAGATATGGGTTAAAAAGCATTATGGCCCAGGGAGCACAACAATCTCTTCATCATTCTATTATATGTTTGCACAATGTAAAAAACATGGAAGATCAGCCACATGATGTATAATACTATCCCCGTCCATCCATATAACATAGTCATTCTCCAATCTTTCTTTCACAGGATATTGCTGTACCAATAAGGGAGACTATACACAGACCAGACCAGACCTCTACAATTCCTCCAGCTTCGGTCTAAACAGGAGGGTGTCCCACACATTCCCATTGCTCTGGGTTTTAAAAGCAAGGCCTCCAATTCCACAGGCGATTCTGGGAATCCCCCCCCCACCTCTCTCTGGCCACGACAACTACTCTTTCCCTTCTCTCTCTCTGCCCACGTCACCCCCCTTCTCTCTCTCTGCCCACATGCACCCCCCCGTTCTCTCTCTCTGGCACGACGGCTACTCTTCCTTCTCTCTCTCTGCTCCCCCCTTCTCTCTCTCTGCTCCCCCTTCTCGCTCTCTGCTCCCCCTCTCTCTCTCTGCTCCCCCTTCTCGCTCTCTGCTCCCCCTTCTCTTGCTCCCCCTTCTCTCTCTCTGCTCCCCCTTCTCTCTTCTGCTCCCCCTTCTCTCTCTGCTCCCCCTTCTCTCTCTCTGCTCCCCCTTCTCTCTCTCTGCTCCCCTTCTCTCTCTCTGTTCCCCTTCTCTCTCTCTGTTCCCCTTCTCTCTCTCTGTTCCCCCTTCTCTCTCTCTGCTCCCCCTTCTCTCTCTGCTCCCCCTTCTCTCTCTGCTCCCCCTCTCTCTCTCTGCTCCCCCTTCTCTCTCTTCTCTCCCCTTCTCTCTCTGCTCCCCCTTCTCCTCTCTGCTCCCCCTTCTCTCCTCTGCTCCTCCTTCTCTCTGCCCATGACGGCTACTCTTCCCTTCTCTTGTCTGTCTCACTCACTCTTTGCTCACAGTTGATAACTTACAAACCCATAGACTTTGTGTGTGTGTATGACACCATAAACTAAACTATTATCTAAGAGCCTGATGTAGGATTGCTTTTCACCCTAGTCTCCTTTTCAGAGAAAATAAATTGTTATACTGATATGGTTATACTTTAAATTGCCTTGGAGTTGGTCTTGTACCTTTGCCTTTAATCATTGCTAATAAAAACTCATTTTCCCTATTATGATTTAATGGCTGCCAATGTCTTATGTAGCCGAGCTGGCTACTGTCAGACACTAAATCAACTGCTGTGAACACACAGCCAAGAGCTGAGCTACAGGACACACACATACCCCCCCCACACAGTGTCAGATGTTGTTAGGCCTGGTCAATAAGATCCTCATTAGGTTCATATAGTGCAGTAGATCCTTCAGGTCAGGATCCTGGGAAAACAGTCTTTTCACACTATAAACTATTTCTTTCTCTCTGTCTCTGAGGGACCTGTTTATATAATGTTTACAGTGTTCTAAGATGTTCTCTGTGTGTGTGTGTGTGTGTGTGTGTGTGTGTGTGTTGTGTGTGTGTGGTGTGTGTGTGTGTGTGTGTGTGTGTGTGTGTGTGTGTGTGTGTGTGTGTTGTGTGTGCGTTGTGCTGTGTGTGCGTGTGTGTGACACTGTTGCATGGTGGCCTTTTCTGTCTGTGACCACAGTATGCCGCCAACGCTTATCTATGTTTATAACAGAACTCAATTAACTTTGATTTCAGACATCATATTAATACCAGTGAAAATACTCTCTCCTTTCACTCTTACAGGAAAGAGTGAGATGGATAAGGGAGGAGAGGAGAGAGGGCTGATAGAAGCAGAGAGGAGAGGGAGCTAAATCAGCTCTACCTGTTGGTTAATGGCTAATATAAGCCAGGTGGTGCCAGAATGCCAATCTCTAACACCCTGCAACAAACACAGGGCCACCACTAATAGGCCTCACGTAACAACGCCTTACAAACCACTGGCTGGATGACATCATGCTGTTATAGAGGTCTAGGCCCTGTTGCATAATCACTGTATTATGCCGCTGCGTTGTCTGGTGTGTTGGTGGCTGTCGTGTGTACGGTGGGAGCGTTATGTTATAACAGGAGTGACTGGTACCTTGTACAGCCTAATGGCAGCCTCGTGTCGCTGGTTGGTGGCGTGCAGCCGCAGTTTATCCACGCTGTTGCTGTAGTAGTCGCACGCGTTGCATTTCAGGTGCACAGGGTTGCCGATGGCGACGCACTTTAACCTCCACTGGTTGGCTTTCCCTCCTTCCTTGATGTGCGCCACCAGCTGCTGTTTCTGCATGTGTTTGTCTGTCTTACAGTGCAGCTGGAAGTTGGCCTTGAGCTGGGTGTTGTAAGTACACAGTTTGCACTGGTACACATCTCCCACAATGCCACGCCACTCGTCCTCGGGCAGGGTGCGTTCTGCGTTGACATGGGCGCCCAGCGCCTCCAGGCTATCGGAGGTGAAGCGACTGCAGACAGAACACTGGTAGAGGCGGAGCGACGGGTCGCTGATGGGCGGAGAGAGCTCACCACTGCCTCCAGCGCCCCTGCCGCCGGAGAAGACAGACAGGTCATCAGCCATCAGCTGACCACTGGCTAGACGCAGCTCCGCAGACAAGTCATTATTCACTGGGGACAAAGAGAGAGAGAGGGATGGTCAGAGAGGGTGGCGGGTAGAAAGAGAAAGAGGGAGATATGGTGGTCAGGAAGACAAGAGGGATACGAGAGAGAGAAAGAGGAAAATGAAAGAAGAGAAGATAGAGTGAGCAGGAAAGAAAGATAATGAGAGTGAAAGTAGGTGAAACGCACAACGTACAACCAATAAAGAAAGCGAGAAAGCAGACAGAGAAAGACAAAGAGGATAGAAAAGCAGACAGAGAAAGACAAAGAGGATAGAAAAGCAGACAGAGAAAGACAAAGAGGATAGGAAAAGCAAACAGATGTACACGTCAACAGGAAAGAGGAGAGGAGGGGCTGGATGAAGTAAAGAGAAAAAAAAGACTGCCTTTTTTTTTAAATGAGATGAAGCGGGGAAGAGCAGCTAGAAAGGGGAGAAGAGCTTCAGCGTAGGGGTGTAGGCCTCAGTCACACAAAAGGATTTGATCAAATAAAGCCTTGCACAGACCCTATGGCTCCATACAAAGCCTTGACTATAAAAAAATCTATAGGATTGGATCAGGATCAATTACAATCATCCCTTTCAACTTGCTAGCTCCCTCATCAGATAGTTTTAATGACTCTGAGTTAGCCGAAGAGTAGCAGGGAGCGCTAGCAGGTCTTCTCACACAACATGAAACGCTGATCAATACAAAAGCAGCTCTGTTCTGTTACGACTCTCTCTCTCTTTCTCTCTCTCGCTATCTGTTAGGAGCTCAATATGTCTCCTATCCCAGAAAATGTAGACAAAAGACTAGCACAGAGAATGTAACAATGACATATTTTTCTTTTTTACAGTCAGAGTACAAATCTGCCAATTAGTCAAACACTAATAAGGTGTGTGTGTGTGTGTGTGGTGTGTGTGTGGTGTGGGTGTGTGGTGTGTGGTGTGTGTGTGCTGTGTGTGTGTGTGTGTGTGTGTGTGTGGTGTGTGTGTGTGTGTTGTGTGTGTGTGTGTGTTTGGACATGAGAAGAAGCGAGGTTACAGCTTTGACCTCCAGGTTGCCATGAGGGAATGGGTATGTAACAGTATGGGCTCTTTGTTAAACTCCTTCACCTCCTTGGAGATTCAACTCCCTGCAGGTGTGTTGTGTGTGTGTGTGTGTGTGTGTGTGTGTGTGTGTGTGTGTGTGTGTGTGTGTTGTGTGTGTGTGTGTGTGTGTGTGTGTGTGTGTGTGTGTGCTGTGTGTGTGTGGTGTGTTGTGTGTGTGTTCTGTGTGTGTGTCGTGTGCGTGCGTGTGTGTGCGATTAAGCTGATTTAAGAAAAATTACGAATGAAAGATTAAGAATAATTATCCGTGGCTTCTCATAATCATGTTTTAATCAGAGAGAGAGGCGAGGAGAGGAGCAAGACAGAGGATGAAAGAAGATAAAAGACAGCGGAGGAAGAAAGTGGCAGGAGAGGGGAAAGAGAAAGAGAGAGGGAAAGAGAAAGAGGAGGAGAGGAGAGGGAAAAAGAAAGAGGAGGAGAGGGGAAAAGAGAAAGAGGAGGAAGGGAAAGAGAAAGAGGAGGAGAGGGGAAAAGAGAAAGAGGAGAGGAGGAAGGATAAGAAGGAGAGGAGAGGGGAAAAGAGAAGAGGAGGAGAGGGGAAAAGAGAAAGAGGAGAGAGGGAAAAGAGAAGAGAGGAGGAGAAGGAAAGAAAGAGGAGGAGAGGGGAAAAGAGAAAGAGAGGAGAGGGGAAAAGAGAAAGAGGGGAGAGGAAAAGAGAACAGAGGGGAGAGGGAAAAGAGAAAGAGGAGGAGAGGAAAAGAGAAAGAGGAGGAGAGGGGAAAAGAGAAGAAGAGAGGAGAGAGAGGGAAAGAGAAAGGAGGAGGAGGACGAGAGGGAAAAGAGAAAGAGGAGAAGGAGAAAAGAGAAAGAGGAGGAGAGGGGAAAAGAGAAAGAGGAGGAGAGGGGAAAAGAGAAGGAGGAGGAGAGGGAAAAGAGAAAGAGGAGGAGAGGGGAAAAAGGAAAGTGCAAGGAGGAAAGACCAAAACAAACAGAGAGAGACATAGTTGTAGGAGATGGGAGAGGACATCCAGAGATATAAACAACGAAGAGAGAGAGAGAGAGAGAGACAGGAGAGAGAGAGAGAGAAGAGAGAGAGACAGGAGAGAGAGAGAGAGAGAGAGAGAAGGAAGAGAGAGAGAAGAGACAGACGAAGAGAGCAGGAGAGAGAACAGGCAGAAGAGACGAGAGGAGAAGAAGGAGAGAGAGAGAGGGAGAGACAGGGAGAGAGAGCGAGACAGGGAGAGAGAGACAGGGAGAGAGAGACAGGGAGAGAGAGGGAGAGAGAGAGAGAAGGAAAGAGAGACAGAAAAATATACATACAAAATCGAGACCAAAGGGAAGGCTGAAAGTCACCCTGATTCTCACCTAGCCCAGAGCCGAGCACAGCGGACGTATTGGGGTCCAGCTGGAAGGGGTTAATCATCTGGGCTTCTGGGCCGGGGCTCTCCAGCTTGACCCCGGTCAGGCTGATGTTCTGAGCCAGGTAGTACTGGTAGAGCTCAGCCTCGGCCGGGGCCAGACCCAGGTGCAGACCGTGTTGAATCTGCTTCATGTTCTGCTGCAGCAGCATCATGTTGTGCATGTGTTTCTCGCTGGTCATGTGGATGCGTAGGTTCCTCGCCACGTTGGTCTCGTAGTCACACACCTGGAGGAGGAGAAGAGCAGAGGTGTGTGTATATATATATATACATATATAAATAATGAGGAGAATTTGTTGAATGGGTTCCCAAAGGATGTGTGGTAACTATACTGAACAAAAATACTGTATAAATGCAACATGCAACAATTTCAAATATTTTGCTGAGTTACAGTTCATATAAGGAAATCAGTCAATTGAAATACATTCATTAGGTCCTAATCGATGGATTCCTCATGACTGGGCAGGGGCGCAGCCATGAGTGTGCCTGGGAGGGCACAGGCCCACCCACTGGGGACCCAGGCCCAGCCAATCAGAATGAGTTTTTCTCCACAAAAGGGCTTTATTACAGACAGAAATACTCTACTACCATACTACCACAACCCCCCCCTCAGCAGTTTACATGTTGTGTTTCTATGTTTGTTCTGTGTAAGTACTCATATACAGGTGTACGAGTTCACAGAGTGAAACACAGTAGGAGGAGGCTGCGCCAAGACAGTGATCTATTGGAAGATTTGTGGTTTTTCCCCTAAGGGATTATGGGAAGATGATCCTAGACCTGTCTAACTTCTAATCAGAGCCAGAACAGTGGCTAATGAACTAMAATAGCCCTGATCCAACGTTTAGTGTCACCCACCTCACAACGCCACGTGGGCTTCTGTTTGGGCTTGGAGGGTGACGGGGTACCACAGCCTCCCCCCAGGCTGGCGCTGGGCACAGGGTTGGCATGGCTGTGGCAGGGGGTGTGGGTGTGGGTATGGCTGTGGGTGTGGGTGTGGTTGTGGTTGTACTGCTGTTCAGTGCCCCCATTCTGCAGTGTCTGAACGTTGTTCAGATGCTTGTCCGACTGCATGTGGATGCTCAGGTTGCCCTTGGTCGTGGTGGAGTAGTTACACACCTAGAGAGAAATCAGAGTTAGAGGGGGTTATTTATAGAGATACAAAGAAAGGAACAGAGAGAGAGAGAGGGAGAGTGTGAGTAAGAGAGAGAGAAGTAGAAAGGAGAGACTAACCTCACAGCGGAAGGGCTTGTATCCACATGTATAACTCTCTCCCCGGGCCAGGCGTGGGTGAGCCTGCCCTGTACGGCAGTACACACAGGACCCTCCAGACTCTGGGTGCTTCTCCTTCATGTGGGCGTCCAGTGTCTGCTGGTACTTGTAGTGCCAGTTACACTTGGGACACTTCAGTGTCTTGCAGGAGTTACGAGAGTGCATCATGGTCATGTGTCCACCTAAGGATCGGGAGGACCCTAGGACCGTGTCACATTTTGGGCACTCTACACCACTGCCTGGGGACCCCTCGGCCAGTCCGGGGGTTCCAGGGGTACCCGGCGTGCCAGGGGTTCCGGGGTTTCCCCCGTGCTGGTGCAGGGGTCCCGGACTCTCGTCGTCTCGTGGCATCATCAGGTGAGAGGAGGGGGAGAATCCATCTGGACCACCCAGGGCTTCACTGGTTGAGTCGTTACTGCTATCTCTATCTCTGGCTTGGGCTGAGTTCAGCTGATTCTTCTCCATCTCCTCACGGGAGGAGGAAGAGGAGGATGAGGGATCTTTGTTGTCGCTGTACTTCAGCACGCTGTTGGACAAGGGGGAAATACTTTGGTTTAAAAGAGGGAAATCTTTGCTACTGGTGCTGTCGCCCACCGGTTCATCCTCCTCCGTCTCCGCCCCTCCGTTGGAGTAAATGTCTTCCATGTCTTCTTCTCCTCCTTCTGCGCCCGGCTCGTGTTTGATCAGCGGGTACGGGTTCAGGTCCAACCGCTGTCCATTGGGATGCAAAGTGCGTGGAGCACGGCCCTCGCAGTCGCTCTCGGAAGAATCCCGCTCCCGGCCTGTCGCCATGGGAGATGAGCGAAGGAGGGACGCAGAACTGGTGGGGGTTCTGACGGAGGCGCCGGTCACACCCCCGATGTTTGGATTGGTCTCGGCCTTTGGCATGGGTGGGGTTCTGGGGGTTTGGTCGGCGGGGTTCGAGCTCGCGCTCCCTTTCAGGAAAGCAAATCCAGCCTGGAGGGAATCAGCGTTCTCAGCGTGGAACGTGTTCCACAGGCCGCGGAACCCCGGGTCAGGACCTAGGAAGTTAGCGGCGGTAGGAAAGTGGGGTAGCACAGAGTTAGAGGATTTTTTTGGTTCCAAAAAGCTTATAAGAGGTTCTTTGTCCTTGCCGATCCCCTGGATAATGGCAGAGACGTGCTTGTTGCTCAGGAGCTTCTGTTCCTGCTCGTTGAGCGTCATCCGGTGGTCATGGACGGCGTGTGTCACAAACGACCGGCTGTAGCCGAACGACAGCTTGCAGAGGAAACACATCAGCACAGGCTTCCTCTGTCCGTCGCTCACACAGCCCTCAAACTTGGACAAGTCCACATTGTTGGGGACATCTTTGGACACACAGGAGTTTTTGGCTGCGCCGTCGACCGTCAAATAGTCTTTGTCGCTCTTGTGGCGAAGGTCGTAGACACGGAAACTGTGCAACACAGGGCTGCCGGCGCCTGCGAACGCTGAGGTATTTGGGAACGACGATGTCGCCGCCGGGTCAGCCGGGAATGCTTTCCCGAGGGATGACGCAATGTGGAAAGTGTTGATGACCTGTGGGTAGAAGGATATGGGTGCAGCCGCAGGCAACTCCGCCCTGTCCCGATTCCCCCCATGGGTGGTCAAACCGCTTTGGGATTTATTGGTGGCAGCGGTGGGATTCTGGGGGTTAGGGGGGACGTTTTTGGGTGACAGAAGGCCCCTGGAGCCGCCACCGCGATGCTCTTTGGAGTCCTCCAGGATGAAGGCAGATCCGTCGGGCTGGTAGACGATCTCACCGCACAGGTTCTCCACGTCACTATCTTCTAACTCGTCCATCTCGCTGTCTCTCTCACACTCTGCCACTCCATCAGGCTCCCCCTCTCCCTCACTCTCGCCCTCCTCCTCCTCTTCTTCCCGCCCTGCTGCGTTGGGCATGCGAGCGTTGGGGCAGTGGTGCTCCATGTACTGCTGTAAACTGGAGAAGGAGGTGGAACATTCATTACAGGGGATGTCCTTTGCTGGGGCCACCAGCGAAGCAGAAGTGTGGACATGCTCCAAACCCGATACAACAGTTCCGGTTCCGGTAAAGCTTTCTATCCGGCTCTGCTGCTCCGTCCTCAGCGGGCTGCCGGTGTCTGTGGCATTATTGAAGGTAGCAGGGCTGTTCTCTGATGCTCCAGTGTCATTGGTATCAGCGGTGGGATCCATCCCAGAGGCAGCAGCAGTTCGGTATCTCTCGGTCTCCTCTGCGTCACACGGCCCTGCTGGCAGCGACGACAGCTTATGGCCATTTTCCTGCCGCAAGACGATAGAAGGGGAGTCACAGGTTGCCATGGCGACCTTTACATGGGGATCTCATCTCATCCAATCAGACAGGGACCTGAAGAAAGAACGAAAGAGAAAGAAAGAAAGYGAAAAAAGAGTGCGAAAGTCATTAGAAAAGTTTTACAACAATAGCAATCACACTGTTTATCAAAAAGGCTCAATATTAGATCCTACATCCAAAATCCCATAATAATTTCAAATGTATGGAACTCAAAACGAGACTATTGAATGCTGACGGCCAAGAGAAAGCCCAGCACAGAGTTTACCATTAAAGTTAAAGAAGCCCCCTGACTTCTTGTGAAAAGAGGAAATCCAATATAAATGTGAATAGATCTGAGCAGCTTTGTCTTAGAGCTGACAGCCAGAACCTATCGCCTGCCCCCTGAAAGCAGCTGAACACCACACAAAAGTTTCCCTGAGTCCCTCTCTCTCTGACCCCTCTCTGATTAATGCCCTGGAAACAGAAGGAGGAGTGAACGAATGTGACTGATCCCTCGCTCTGGCCATGAGAGGAGGAGAGGAGCAAAGGAGAGAAAAGTCGGACTCCTGTGTCGGTAAGAAAATCAGCTTAGCCTAAATCTGGGCCTGGTAAAGACCCTCAGCATGTAGCTAACACTTCCTGATTAACACACCAGCGTCATCGATTAAACCTCTTCTCCATGCCCTCCCCAAGCCCTGTCCACACTGGCCAGCCACCAACACCAACAGGCATACAGATTAGACACCAGTCACTCCACCTTTAACCTTCAACTTCACTTGCACATGGTATCAACACCAACTAAAGTAAATAACAGAGAGAGGAGCAGCTAAACTACACATCACAAACAAACAGTCTGACCGTACTCCAGATGACAAGTCTGATTCATCCAAATAACCCCATGTTCAACTCCACACCCTTCAACACTCTCCCTGGCCCAAATCCACACCCCTCAACACTCTCCCTGGCCCAAATCCAATTCCAGAGTATACAATGGGGACCTGTCCCTGTAAACCATTGCTTTTGAAAGACAAGTTGGTGTGTGAATGAGCCAGCATTCGAATGACGGTTTAAAACTGCAACCTTCAACCCCACCACCTCCTATGCCTGCCTCTTTCTCCACCTCTATCCCCTCACCCCTGTATCCCCCCACCCGCCTCTATCCCCCCACCCTCTCTATTCTCCCACCCCCTCTATCCACCCATCCTGTATCCCCCAACCATGTATCCCCCACCCCCTCTATCCCCCACCCTCTGTATCCCCCAACCATGTATCCCCCCACACCCTCTATCCACCCCACCCCCTTCTATCCCCACCTTCTGTATCCCCCCACCCCTCTAATCCCCCACCCTCTGTGTCCCTCCAACCATGTATCCCCCACCCTCTGTATCCCCCCAACCATGTAATCCCCCCACCACCTCTATCCCCCCACCTTCTGTGTCCCCCCAACCATGTATCCCCCACCTCTATCCCCCCACCCTCTGTGTCCCACCCAACCATGTATTCCCCCACCCCCTCTATCCCCCCACCCTCTGTATCCCCCACCCCCTCTAATCCCCACCCCCTCTATCCCCCCACTCTCTGTATCCCCCACCCCCTCTATCCCACCCCCTCTATCCCCCACCCCCTCTATCCCCCACCTCTGTATCCCCCCACCCCCTCTATCCCCCCCACCCCCCCTCTATCCCCACCCTCTAATCCCCCACCCTCTGTATCCCCCACCCCTCTATCCCCCCACCCCTGTATCCCCCACCCTCTGTATCCCGCCCAACCTGTATCCCCCACCCTCTATCCCCCCCCCTCTGTATCCCCACCCCTCTATCCCCCACCCCTCTATCCCCCACCCCTCTATCCCCCCACCCTCTGTATCCCCCACCCCCTCTATCCCCCACTCCCCTGTATCCCCCACCCTCTGTATCCGCCCAACCCTGTATCCCCCACTCCCTCTATCCCCCCACCCTCTGTATCCCCCACTCCCTCTTCCCCACCCCCTGTATCTCTCCATCTCTCTCTTTCTGTGACACAGTACAAAGCAATTAGAGGTTTTAACTGAAAACAATCCACAGCCTGTGGGAGGGGGCTTCATGGATATTAAAGCGTGAGGATTGAAATCAAGTGTGTGTGTGTGTGTTGTGTGTGTTGGTGTGTTGTGTGTGTGTGTGTGTGGTGTGTGTGTGTGTGTGTGTGTGTGTGTGTGTGTGTGTGTGGTGTGTGTGTGTTCTGTA
>NW_019943264.1:250086-252810 GCF_002910315.2 Salvelinus sp. IW2-2015 | reverse complement strand
CCTATCTATCCCCCACCCCCTCTACCCCCAACCTCTGTATCCCCCGACCACCTCTATCCCCCCACCCCCATGTATCTCCTCCATCTCCTCTTCTTTCTGTGACACAGTACAAAGCAATTAGAGGTTTTAACTGAAAACAATCCACAGCCTGTGGGAGGGGGCTTCATGGATATTAAAGCGTGAGGATTGAAATCAAGTGTGTGTGTGTGTGTGTGTATGTGTGTGTGGTGTGTGTGTGTGTGTGTGTGTGTGTGTGTGTGTGTGTGTGTGTGTGTGTGTGTGTGTGTGTGTGTGTCGTGTTCCTCTTGTACCTATAATCAAGTGTAATCTGAGATGGCAGAGAGATGAAGTCCGATGAACAGTTACAGATACAGATGAAACAATAGAAATGATTGCCTAAATCATCAGAGAAGAGGATAAATAAATGACATGACAAAAAATGTCTCTCTTTCTTGCTCACCCTAAAGCAACATTGTTCTGGTGAGGTAGGCTCCACAACAACACACCAGCTGTTCTATTTCCCTCAAATGTAAATGACTCGAAATATCTAGATCTAGATGTAATGGGTTAAGACACAACTAAACCACTACGTCTCTCTCAACCTAAAACTAGGAATAGAACCAACCAGTCAGTCAACTTCATGCATTTTTCATCCCGGGTTTTGTACCATCCTGTTTTAAGAGGCTTGCAGGGGAATTATGATTGAGTTTAAAGCTGTTTAGTAGCCAGGGGTTCTGAGCGCTAACATGAAAGAGACTAGAGGATTTATTCCTTGTACTTGTTGTCATTTTGCTCCTAACTGCCCTTGATGTGTGTGTTGGACATAAAACAGTCAGTTTAACAGGAATTATATATATCCTTGAGTGTTGAGACATGTCTTGAAGATTTACCTATTGCTACAATGTATCACACCGCACAGACACAGATGTATTACAGAGGTAAACAGAGCTCAACTGCAAACAATGGAATAGTTGTCTCTGGACACTGATCTAAAGTCAGTGTTGTGTTTTTTCCATTATAGTTAAGGTTAGGATTTGGGGAGGGTAAGTTGATCTGAGTCCCCAATGTTAGCATTAACCTTAGCAGGTAAAGTGTGATTATCCTTTTAAAGCAGGGCTAAGCTAAAGTAGCATTGACGCAGGTCAACTGTTATAGCTCTACAGTAGTTAGTGTCATGGCTTCCGCCACAACAACAGTCACTGTTTCACAACACAGGAACTAATTAAGTAGGAGTGCATGCAAAACATAATTTACCGCTCAGAGCTCAATATTTGAGAAATGCTTTACAATAAAGTTATTGAAGTAGTTTCCAGGATTGGTCACTTATGAATATTGTGTCATAAAACAGCATACCTGCTCCAAAAGGTTTCACGTCTTATTTTCCCCTCTTTTTTTGTACACCTTTTAATGCGCCCAGCAGCTATTAAAACCCAGATCAAGTTACTGCAGTGTTTAGTAACCTCAGTGCTCTCGGGAATCCAGTCCTGAGGCTGATTGGTGTCAAAGAGAGACACATTTTGCCTAGCCCCAGCTACAGACCTAAGAGACTGCCAATAAATAGCCAGAATAGGAATGATTTTCAAGTTAGAAATGCAATTTGATTATAAGCTTGTGTTGCTAGGATGGAGAAGAAGGTGTGAACCAGAAAAGCAGGGAGCCCAGGAGGAGTGGATTGCCACCTCTAGGTTAACCTCTCTCTAAACCATTAAAAGCCCTGAGACCTTAAGCCTAACCCTAGGCTAGCGTAACGTGTAGCATTGGTAGCTAGAAGTGCAGATAGGACATGATGAAGAGGTGATCAAAAAATTAATGTAACGATATAGTACTTATGGAAAATATGTAAAATAACATACGAGATTGTAATTAGTTAATATTATTTTTCTTTAGAAGGGAAATCCTGAAACACTCTCCTGTGAAATTGGTTTGATTGGAAATGAACCGCAACAAACAAAAGGCACCCTATGTCCTGACAATACACACGCACATACACACACAAACGCACACACACAACTTTCCTGACGCAATTACACTACATTAACCAGATTAGAGACTCCTGCTGGTCCCAGTATCTTCTAAAGTTGCCATCTATTGCACTCCTCCCTCTCTCTCTTCTCTCTCTCTCGCTCTCTCTCTCTCTTCTCTCTCTCTCTCTCTCTCTCTCTCTCTCTCTCCTCTCTCTCTCTCTCTTTCTCTCTCTCTCTCTCTTCTCTCTCTTCTCTCTCTTCTCCCTCTCTCTCTCTCTCTCTCTCTCTCTCTCTCTCTCTCTCTCTCTCTCTCTCTCTCTCTCTCTCTCTCTCCTCTCACCTGCTCTCGCTCTTCTCTCTCTCTCCTTCTCTCTCTCTCCTCTCTCTCCCTCTCTCTCTCTCTCTCTCTCTCACACTCTATCTCTCCCTCTCTGCTTCTCCCTCTCTATCTCCCTCTCTCTCTCTCTCTCCTCTCTCTCTCCTCTCTCTCTCTCCCGCTCCCCTCTTCTCTCTCTCTCTCCTCTCTCTCTCTCTCTTCTCTCTCAGATTAAGGCAATCCACCGCCAAAGAATGTTGATGACCTTTGCTGCCACCACGAGCCAACTTCCAGACCCCCGCGCCACCCAAACACACACACACACACACACAACACACACACACACACAACACACACACACACACACACACACACAACACACACACAACACACACCACACACACACACACACACACACACAACACACACACACACACAGAGCCA
>NW_019943264.1:248578-250061 GCF_002910315.2 Salvelinus sp. IW2-2015 | reverse complement strand
ACTTCAGCCCTCAGCACCACAGAAGGGGAGAAGGTAATTAAGTTTGAAAGAAAAGAGCCCCGCAACAAACAATGCTGCACTGTCCTAGGGGAGGAGGGAGGAGAGGAGGATGAGAGGGGGGAGGACGAGAAAAACCATTAGTATTCACTGGCCGGGTGAAAGAGAAGAAAAAGAGAGGAAAGAGGGCAAAGGGGAAATCTGGCTGGAGTTTTCTTCTTTCTCTCTTTCTCCCTCTCTCTCCTGCTTTCTCTCTCTCTCTTTCTCTTTCTCCTACCACTTTATTGGTTCTCTCCACCTCCTCACATCTGGTTTCATATCTTCCCGTCTTCTCCTCTCTTCTCGCCTGCCTGCTTCTTCTGTGGGTTCCCATGTCACTCTCTCTCACAAACACAACCTCTATAACATGAACTACCGACCTCTCTCTCACCTTGTAACACTCACACTCCTTCTCTACTTCACTGTTTACCCTGAGAGAGAGAGAGACAGACAGAGAGACAGATAGAGAGAGACAGACAGAGAGAGACAGAGAGAGAGAGACAGACAGAGAGAGACAGACAGACAGACAGCTGTCTCTTATACACATCTAGATGTGTATAAGCACCCGCACACACACACACACACACACACACACACACACACACACACACACACACAGACAGACACACCTCAACAAAATTTGCCCTATTTAACACAGGAATCTTGCCTAACAAATGACTTTCTCCACAGAATGCCTTTTAGCGAATCACATGACAGCAACATAGGAGCTGCAGGTTTGGAGACATTAAAGAAGCATAAAAGGGAAGTGGGGTTTGTATGTGTGCCAGGTGTGTGTGTGTGTGTGTGTGTCTGTGTGTGTGTTGGTGTGTGTCTCTGTGTGTGTGTGTGTGTGTGTGTGTCTCTGTGTGTGTCTTTGTGTGTGTGTCTGTGAGTTCTCCTCATCCCCATGATGAAAGGTAAATTGGTCTCTATAGTCCCAGGTGTAACAGAATACCAGATTACCTGCAGCGACCAACATGGGCTTTCATTGTTGGAGAAAATACCTGAATACCAGGTTAGGAAGAGAGTGGTAGAATACACTCCTTAAACACAGGTCTAGGGTCAGATTACCCAACCCTCAATCCTAACCTTCACCATTAGAGGGATGAAAATATATCTGACCCTGTAGCAGTGCTTCAGACTCCATCTAATATTACGACAATGATCTAAGTTCAGTTTTGCTTTTCCCTGTCCAACATTTCTGGTTACAATCTGGGGAGGGTAAGCTGATCCTAGATCTGTGCCTAAGGGCACCTTCCACCGCTAGCAGCATTAGAAAGGGGAGCTGCAGTGATTGAAAAGACGTTGTTTAAACTAAACTCAAAGTGAGCAGAGTAAATAAACTGAGGGCTCCAGCCACTTCACCCCGCTGCCACTCCTACTACAGATTTTACTACATCAAAGCAAAATCCAATCTACATAGCTAATGTCCTTTAAAAAAAACTGA
>NW_019943264.1:246011-248553 GCF_002910315.2 Salvelinus sp. IW2-2015 | reverse complement strand
CTCCGTCTTCCGTCTCTTATTGTCTCTTCTCTCTTGCTTCTTCTTCCCTCTCTCTTATATCTTCTCTCTCCAGGTAGCCTCTCGGTCGTTCTGCTACTCCTCTAGCTCTCTCTTGGAAATCCTCTCTCATCTCTCTCTGTTCTGCCTCTATCTCTCTCTCCTCGTTGATTCTCCCTCGGTCTCTCTCTCCTCTTCTGCTTCGTTCCCTCTCGTTTTCTTGGCTCGAGTCGCGTCTCTGGGCTTCTCTCTCTCGTATCTCTCATTCTCGTGTTTCTCTCCTCTATCTCTCTCTGCCTTATTTTCTCTTCTCTCTCTCTGCTTCTCTCCTCTCTCTCTCTCTTTATCTCTCTCGCCTCCTCTGCTTCTCCCTCTCTCTCTCTTATCTCTCTCCGTCTCTCTCTCTGTATCTCTCTCTTCTCGCTCTGCTCTCCTCTGCTTCTATATCGTCGCTCTTCTCTGCCTCCACTCTCTGCTTCTCATCTATTATCTCTCTCTCTGCTTCTCCTCTCTCTTTATCTCTCGCTTCTCCCTCTCTTCGAATTTATCACATCTCGCTCTCACTTTCTCCTCCCCCTCGTTCTCTTTATATCGTCTCTCTCTCTGCTTCTCCCTCTTCCTCTTGTATATCATCTCTCTGCTTCTCCCTCCTCTTTATCTCGCTCTCTCTGCTTCTCACCTCCTCTCTCTTTATCTCTCCTCTTCTCCTCTCTCTTTATCTCTCTCCTCTCTGTATCTCTCTCCTTTCATGGGAGTGAAAATTAGTGGTGGTTTGTCTGATGTCACTGGCTTGACGTAATCTGGCTCATGATACTTTCCACTGTCCATTGCCAGGCGTAGGAAATACGCTTCCTTCTACTGCGTTCCACTACCTTTCCGCAAATAGTCTGTGCAATTGCATTTTCATTATCCCTGTTAGTCGCTGTTTTGGCATGTGTTGTTTGGCTGTTTGTGTCGCCTGTGTTTCTCTGTTTCTCTTACAGGATCTGTAAATAACATATTCTGCTTTTACTAATTAACGCCTCCTCAAGTCAGTGCTCAGGAGGTGTTCATAAGCAGAATCATGTGTTATCGCCTGTGTGTGTGTGCGTTCGCTGCGACTAAGTGGCAGTATTTCGCTTGCATAGGGTTAGTTGTTAGGTTCTCCTGAGTCTAAGGTTGGACGCGTGGAACACCCATGTTCATTACCCGCCGCTCCTCATCGTCCTCCTCACTAGGCTCTCCACCACGAGAAGCAGAGAGAGAGAGATAGAGGAAGAAGCAGAGAGAGAGATAAAGAGAGAGGGAGAAGCAGAGAGAGAGATATTTTATTTATTTATATATAAATATATATATATTTTGTGTATATATATACATATATATTTTATTTAAATTTTTCGATATGTATACTTTGACAATGTAAGTAATAATAACTTGCCATGTCAATAAAGTCAATTGAATTGAATTGAATTGAATTGAATAGAGGGAGAAGCAGAGAGAGGGATAGAGGGAGAAGCAGAGAGATATAGAGAGAGGGATTTCCAGAGAGAGATAGAGTTAGTGTGTTTTAAAAGTGTGCGTGTACATTTACACCCGTGTGCTAGTGAATGTCAGTCCACGTCCGTGCATGTGCATAGGTGTGTGTGTACTACTACACATGTGTGTGTCTATACTGTAATCAGAGTGTATTGTAATCAGAGTCTAATTGTGACTTTGTTGGTTTCTGTAATCTGCTCTCTCTTTGTATCTGGGATCACATAATGAAGGATTAGTGTTTTAATGATGACTGACTAAGCCTTGATTTCCCCTGAACTAAATAAGTATTAATCTAGCTTGATCATTATGCTCTGCCCTGGCCAGGTACAACATACAATAGGAACGTTCTTAGCTGTTACATAAATCACCTCTTGTACTCTGCAGCTGTTTGCAAGCTAAAGCCCATGTGTAGCCCCTCTCAACTGAATATAGGGGGAGGAAGGAGGGTGAGAGGGGGGTGATTCAAAGTGAAATGAATAATCCAGCTCGACATAAAGCCTTCAATCTGAAATCCAGGATGTTGTTGTTTGGGAATAAGAGATACACTCAATTAAACTAGCAGAAAGAAATGAACAAATCGCTTTGTGTCAAAGTGGAATTATACTGACCTCTCTTCTTGTACGATATATGAAAAAGTCAAAGCTCCTATAGAAAAAAATATACTAACAGAACTCGGGGTTGGAAATCTGCAATCAACACAACTGTAGTGACAGAGGGAGCCCTGCTGAGGACAGAGTAGGGGTTAAGCAAATACTAGCCATGCTTAGATCAACACTCTCTCACACAAACACACACACACACACACTGCAATCTACATTCTGCAAAACCACAGTCTGTGACGCACATAGCTCCCATGACCAGGTATGTAGAAATGACTAGTTAGCCTTTAATACTGTGAGGTAGCAGGAGTAATACCACCCCTACACTCACTCTAATCTTTACAAAACCCTCTCCTCTCCTCTCCTCTCCTCTCTTCTCAGACGCGAGCAGCGAAAGGAGAGAAGGTGAAGAGAACAAGATAGGCCAGAGC
>NW_019943264.1:230161-235161 GCF_002910315.2 Salvelinus sp. IW2-2015 | reverse complement strand
TTGTTGTCTTTGTAGAAGAGAAAGGACCATTTCAATTACGATAGTTGTGGAATGGCGAAAGTTAACATCTCATTGTCTCACTGCGCAACAGAAAGAGAAATTGCTGTGCTTTCTGCTAATTTCTAGGAGAATACATGGAGCCGGGTGCTGCCCATTACCGGGGACCGTCTGCACGGGCGCAGGGCCCTATCATTGCTCTGGTCGAAGTATGGAATGATGAGGCAGAAGAAGAAAAAAAGTCCAAGAGGACGATGTGGGAACAGCTACACATGCAAAAATTGCCAACTCTCAATGAGGTGTTAAACGAACGCAAGCGGACAATATACCAAACTTTGAGAGTTGAGAAATGGATTGATGATGTAGCTGTTTGCCTCCATGACTTTCTATTTCTGGCCATCGCATGATTTCACAGAGAGTAAAGATAAGCCCTTTCTTTCCTCGTTGCAGAACTCCTACCGTGGTTCCCGATCCAGCTGCCTTTGCTCACCCAGTCACATCCTTCCTGTCCTCCGGATTGTCACACAGCTCCCCCTCTCTGCCCCCCAAAAACCCCAAGAAAAAAAAAATCTAAGCTCCACAGGAGGGGCAAGAGAGGTCCGTTATAGCTCCGCATAGGTAAAGTCTCCACCATCACCATACGTTTTGTTTTTATTGTGAAGTGCCGGGAGGTACTTGTCCCTATAATTATTAATGAATGCTGGGACTGTGTTTGCAGTGTTTCGTACAGTGATGCCTCCACAGGATGCTGTATGCTCCCCAGTTGGAGGAAGCTCGAAGGAGGAGCAGGTCTTGTGTGCCCCCTACCCTGTACCCACACTAGAGCCCATCGACCAAAAACACACAAGGAAAGTGAAGTCAGCAGTCTTTTCTCCCGTCGCAAGCAGCGCCTCGTCCTGGCCGATTCCATACGCAAGGAGCCTGTGCTTCTTTCCCCGACAGCACCTTCTTTCGACTCGGCCGCCTGGCCGTCCGACGGCTCCCGCCTACAAGGACGCACGAGCTCGATCCCGGCCGGAGCCTGCAGCCCGCAGGGGATTCTCTTTTCAAAGACGCCATCAAGACCGCAGCCACCGGACCAGCCCCTCCACCCCAGAGCAAGCCACCCCTGTGCTGTTAGCCCTGGAAGGCTGACCCACAGCTGGGCCAAGGCAGAGGAGGTGGCACTGCTGGACTTCAGCAGCACATCCTGCACCCGGCCCCAGCTTCACACCCGCACCGCATGACACACACCCTTCAGCTTCAGTAGCACTCCCTTTAAGGACCCTGCCCTTGTCACAGCTCCCCTGCGAGCTGCTCACACTCTATGCAACGCTCCTCATCACCGCGCGGCCCAACGGCACCTTGCTCCCCGGGCTGGAGCGTCTGCATAGGGCTGCTGACATGAGAGCTCCAGATCGGGGTCCCCTCCACAGCTAACCGCCCTTAACGGAGGGCTTTGGTCCTTCGGAACCATGAACGACAGCCTGAGCAAGATCTTGGGAATATCAGCTTCTGGCCTGGAAAGGATGAGGAATGCTGGGTTGGGGAAATCAGCTGGTTCAGCTCATCCCTGAAGCTCAAGTAGCTCACTGCGAGCAAGAAGCAACGACCCTTCAAAGTTTTTGCTAGATGAAGAATTGCCAATAGTCCAATCATTACCCAAGCTGCTCACATCTTCCAATCTGAATGTGGGAGTTTTTCTGACTTAGATCTTTGTTTCTTTGTCAATTCGTTGCTTTTGTCAATACTAACCAGTCCATATTCACTCTCATCTTGGTTGTTTTCGAATGCCACATAGCATACGATATTTGTGAATTACAATTCATCTGCCTCCCATCGATACGTGGTTGAAGGATACTCCACTAGGAACCGAAGTATGTCTGATTTGTATTGTTGATTGTGTAGCACTACATAGAATATGTTATGTTATTTGCACATTTTGTAATATGTTTGCCTTTTCTAAATGTGACATTGATACATAGATTAAATCATCAAACATCCAGTGAGACCCGACACTACCATCTAGAATATAAGATGTGGTTGACTACTCTGAAGAAAGTGAGCGTAGTAAATGCCATATTGTATTGGACCTCTGAAATGAATGTAACAGAATGTACAGAGATGCACAAAAATGTAAGATAAAGGTCAGGTGTTTGAATACTTTCTGAAATGCACTTGTAATTACACAAGTAGTAGACACCCCCTTTCAAATAAGTGCGATTTCGTCTATTTCAGAACACCACCGTAGCTGACAGGTGTATATAAACGAAAGCAGACAGCCATAACATCTCCCTAGACACATTGCAGTAGATGGCTTTAAGTGACTTTCACAAATGCGCTCTAGATGACTATTCTGTGGCACCGTTCATAGATGCCACTTCCCAACAAGTTAGTTGATCAAATGTATGCCTGCTAGACTGTCAACTGTAAGTGCTGTTATTCTCGCGCAGTGATTGACTCAGTTCCCTATCTGGCAGCCCGACAGAGGAACTGGGGTTGGCGGATGTCAGGAGTGACGCTAAACTGGCCCATGATAGTGCCAAACTGTAAGAAGTTGTGGAAGGAGGAATAATGGTCCTGTGCTGTTTCATGAGTTCGGGCCAGGCCCTTAAGTTCCCATTGAAGGCGAAATCTAATTACAGCATGAAATGACATTCTAACTGTCTGTGCTTGCCAATCTTTGTGGCAAACACAGTTCTTGGGGAAGGCCCTTTCCTGTTCAGCATGACAATGCCCGGCACAAAGCTATAAGGTCTATACAGAAATGGTTTGTCAAAATCAAGTGTGAGAATACCTTTGACTGGCCTGCACAGAGCTGAACTCAACCCCTTGGGAGAAATGGATACACTGACTTGCAAGCTCAGAGACCTAAATCCAAAATCCACATCACTAATGCTCTTGTGGCTGATATGGAAGACACTTTAGCAGGAAGTGGCAACAGTATTTAATCTACAAAGCACGAACCATTTTTTACACTATATGTCAACAATCTGCCATGTTCGGCGAACCCAATGTGGTGTGCAGGGTCATGGAAGAGTAAACACAAAAAAAACTATAACAAAAAACTAGAACAAAACTATGTAGTTGTAGATGATGGTCTGTTTTGGTTAAGGGTTCTTGGTTGTCTCTTGGTGAATGTACTTTGGCCTGCACGGCACTGACCCTAACACCCCATTGGGCGGAATGGACACTGAACTGCCAGAAGCCAAGGCCTTGTATCATCCCCCATCAACTTAATTACTTCTGTGGCTGAAATGGAAGATCATTTAGAAGAAGTGTGGAACAGTAATGTTAATCATACAAATCAGACGTAATTAAATGAATCAGTCTTACAAAAAATAGCCTCCAACACCCGTACTCAATAAAGAATTGGATGCAAGCTCTATCACAGTTGCCATCTGTAATTGTCACCAAAAAAGCCCCCTAATACGACCCCACGAACACGCCATTGCCACGCGCACTCCACGCTACACAGTTATTGAACACCGCCATTCATGTGCAGATTGACCCATCCCCCACCGCCACTCACCGCCCACCATCACACCAGCCTACCGTCCCCCGTCCAACCTACCGTAGACTGTGCTCGAACCCTGCCTCTTTACCGGCACTCACCGGGAACGCTATGCTCTCACTTTGACCTTGCTGACCCACTCACTGGAGCAGACCTGTACGGCCCCATCGTTGGCTGGCCCTCGTATTCAATAGCTCGTGCGCGACAAAAACCCACTGAGCCTCCAGGTCATTCTACAAGCCTGCTAAGGTAATAGTCCCCCCTTATCTCAGCTCGCTGGTCACCCATAAGCAAGCACCCACTCTGTAGCACGCGCTCCAGGAGGAAAATATCTTCCTGTCACCGCCAAAACCAAAATTCTTCATTGGCTGCCCTCCTTCCAGTTCTCTGCGGCCAATGACTGGAAGTGAGACTTACACAAAATCTCTGAAAACTGGAAAACACTTTATTCTTCACCTCAACTAGCCTTTCCCAGCAACCCCCGCTGTCAAGAGCAGCGTCACAAGATTACTTTGCACTGTACATCTATAAATTTAGCCCAAAACAAGCTACCTCTCCCCTACTTATTATTTATTTATTGTACACTTTTTGCTCCTTGCAACCCCATAGTTTCTATCTCTATTTGCACATTCCTTCCACTGCAAATTCTACACTTCAAGTGTTTTACTTGCTGTATGTATTTCACCTAACGCCCCCAGTGGCCTTTTTTTTGACCTTTACCTCCCTTATCTCACCTCATTGCTCACATGTGTAAATACTTATTCCGGACTGTATTATTGACGTAGTGTTTTACACCATGTGTAACTCTGGTGTTGTTGTACGGGGGGGGGGGGGTGGGGTGGGGGTGTGTCGAAACTGCTTTGGCTTTATCTTGGCCAATGGTCGCGAAATTGAAATGAGAACTTGTTCTCAATTGCCTAACCTGGTTACAATAAAGGTGAAAATAAAATAAAAAAAAAATAACATTAGTGGTTCTGGAACACTCGGCGGTATTTGCTCTCAAGCCAAAGTTCTATTTGAGCCTCTTCACACACCTAGGGCGAGTCTCTGACAATATTTTACAAGTATGCAGGCATTGTACTTAGTAAGGTAGCCCGTGGCATACGTAATGATACTCGGACGAACAGGTTTCCAATTAGGATTCCATACTTCCTTTGTTCTTCTTAGGCAAAACCAAAGCAAGGGATATAACCTAGTAACTAGGTTATCGCGCTGCGCGTTAGGAGACGTCTGCCAGGCCAGCGAGCGCACCACACAATCAATCCATCCTCCTTTATAATACGCGGAACTTCTGCCAATATTTACACAAAAGGTACCCAAGGTTATGAGTGCTGATCTACGGAATTTTTGCTTTTCAGATCAACTGAAAAATAAAACATTTGGAACCTATATCAAGTGTCTCAAAGTAAGGAATTACATCGTTGCGTTTTTTAAAAGGTTGAACAAAGTCCCAATTTTCTCTATTAGTTAGTTGACTGGATTAACCATCTGAGAATAAAGGCCAAGTGGA
>NW_019943264.1:211192-230136 GCF_002910315.2 Salvelinus sp. IW2-2015 | reverse complement strand
GGACCGAGAGAGACGAGAGCAGAAGAGAGAGAGAAGAGAGGGGAGAGAGAGCACGAGAGGCGGAGAACCAGAGAGAGAGAGAGAGAGAGAGAGAGAGATGAAAGAGGAGACGAGAGAGAGCAGTCGGACGAGAGTAGGCGGGATAGACATCACGACTCGACGGGAAGAAGAGAAAGATAGAGAGAGAGAGAGAGGAAGAAGAGAGAGGATGAGAAAGAGGAGACGAGAGAGAGAGAGAGGGAGAGAGAGAGAGAAGACGAGAGCAAGAGGAGAAGGGATAGACGAACGAGCGAGAGGGAGAGAGAGAAGAATTAAGGAGACAAAGAGAGAAGAGAGAGACGAGAAAGTGAGATAGAGAGAGAGAGAGACAGATAAAGAAGAGAGAAGAGAGAGGAGAGAGGATAGAAGGAGAGCATAGGAGAGAGATGAGGAGAGAATAGAGAGGATAAGGACAAGACTATTGGAACCGCAGACCTGTATCGATAGAGAGATGACGAGTAGGGGGGGGGTCATTTAGAACAGTATAATTTTTTTTTTTTTTGTTGTGTTGTTGTGTTTTGTAAGAGAGAGAGAGGAGAGAGGAGAGAGAGAGAAGAGATGAGAGAGGCGAGATGAGAGAGAGAGGAGAGGAGAGAAGAAGGAGGAATAATGGGGGAGGAGAGAGAAGGAGAAAGGAGAGAAGAGAAAGAAGAGAAGAGGAGGAGAAGGAAGAGAGAGATGAGAAGAGAAAACGAAGAGTGAAGAGAGAGAGAGAGAGAGAGATAAAGAGGGAGAGAGAGAGAGGACGAGAGAAGGAGCAGAACAGAGGAACAGAACCTGTGCAGGCGAGATAGAAGAGTGAGAGGAGAGCAAGGGAAGAGAGAGAGAGATGAGAAGCGTAGTGGGAAAGAGAGAGAACGGAGAGAGAGAAGAGAGAGAGAGAGAAAGAGAGAGAGACAGAAGAAGAAGAAGAGAAGAGAGCGCCTCTCTTTTCCTCCCACGCACTCAGCCCTGCACCAATGTGGGGGTGCGCGTGCTGTGCGTGTGCGTCCATTAGTCATAGAAAAAGCAGGAGATGTGTAAAAGTCAGAGAAAGGTGAAAAGATTCCGGCGAACATAGAAAAACAAAAAACAGGCCAAACACCCTTGTGCTTCTTGTTTCGCACCCACCGATCATTCACGCCAGATGGAATTTTCCAGGACATCGTTCTCGGCCGCGTCCGAAATCGATTCCGTATGGCAACTCACAGCGTCACTTCACGAGTCACACGACGCCCCCCTGTAACCCTCCTCTTCGTTCATTTCCACACACAATACTATGCATATGCATGCAAGACACCTGTCATCCAAAACACACGCACCAACATACTTCAGCCTTAAAAACAAACTCTCTCCAAAGAAATATTAAGAAAAATCATATAAATATCTGAAACGAAAAAGTAGCTTTAAGTATCCATACCAGCCACCACTCCTTTTAGAACATACAGTTTCCAGTCTTCTCCTCCCCACTGCTCCTTCACACTGGGTTTTCTGAAATAGGAGGCTACAGAGCACAGTTTTACCTGCCACAACTATTATCATAAATTATACACACCACAACACCACAACACAACCACACACACCACCACACACACCAACACCCACACACACACACACACACCACACACACAAAACACCAAAACACAACACACACACACACAACACACACCACAACACAGCACACACACAAACTCACAACAACGGGAAATATGAGCCTGACCCCTTGTTGTTCATCCTACCCTTCAGACAAACATGTACGATCTACCCGCAGGGGTAGGCCAGAAGAGGGAGTAAACGAAGAGAATGGAAAGAGGGAAAGAGAGAGCTCATCTCCTTTCATCTCTGTCACTCAGTTTCAACCATTCAATATGCCCCATTCAACCATCAATGCCCCATTCAACCACAAGGGCAGCATATGCAAAAACCCATTCTAATCCTTTTCCTATGCTTCACACTGTTATAAACCTCCATTCCTGCTCTAAAAAGGCAGGCCAATTTTATCAGTTTACTTTCTGTCAAAAAACAGGATAAACGACATGACAGCTCCCATTAACATTTTCTAGCACCTCCCTCCCTCCCTCCCTCCCTCCCTCTCCTCCTCCCCTCCCTCGCCCTGCCCTACCCCCCCCACTCTCTCTCTCTCTCTCCATCCCTCGGCTCTCTCTCTCTCTCTTCACTCTCTCTCTTCTCTCTCTTCTTCTCTCTCCACTTTCTCTCTCTCTTCTCTCTCTCTCTCTCTCTCTCTCTACTCTCTTCTCTCCTCTACTCGATCCACTCTCTCTCCTCTCTATGTCTCTCTCTCTTTCGCTATCCACTCTCTTCTTTTTCTCTTCAACTATGGCTTAAGCAAACAACAGAATGCTTGCAGAAGGCATTTGTCCTGTTTGAGACCAGAAAGTTTTTTAAAATCTAGGGTCTGGGTAAAGGGAGATTACAAAAATTCGTTTATAGAAGTCCTAGGGAAACATCCTTGTCTGACGTGTCTGTTCTGACTGTCCTGGGCCAAGTCTGAACCTGGACAACTATATCAGAAACAGAAAACCCAACATTAAAGAATGTGCGGTGACTGAATATTACGCACATATGATACACACACACACCACACCACAACACACACACACACACACACAACACACAAACACCCACACACCACACACACACACACACACACACCAACACACACAGCACACACACCACACACACACACACACACACACACCACACAGCTATCATACACATATTTTTAGCTTTCATCCCCTCCGATACACCACACGTGCCCATACCAAACACACACATTCACATCCCACTACCATCCGCCCGCAAGCTTAACAACACGCTGTCACACCACTTCTGTCCAACCCACAGACGCAACACACAGCAGATAGGAAGCGATGCTGCCAGGGAGTGTGTGCATATGCAAATTCCATCACAAGCAAACGTGTGTAAACATGGACTCAATTGTGAGAAGACTTAATCCAACAAGCACGACCCCTCTCTCACCTCTCCTCTCTCCATTCTCTCTCCCCTCCCTCCGCTCTAACTTCTCTCCCTCTCGTCATCTCTCTTCATTCTCCTTCTCCTCCTCTCTGCTCTCTCCTCCTCTCTCCATTCTCCTCCTCTCTCCCCTCCTCTCTCTCTCTCTTCTCCATTTCTCTCTCCCAGTTCTCTCCTCCCTCCCTCTCTAGCCCTCCCTCTCTCTCTTCTTCTCCATTCTGCTCTCCCCCTCTCCCTCTCATCTGCATCTTCTCCCTCCCTTCTCTCTCCATTTCCTCTCCCTCCCTCCTCTCCATTCTCTCTCCCTCCCTTTCCTCTCCCCTCTTCTCTTCCTAACGTCTCTCTCCATTATCCCTCCCAGCTTCCTCTCTCCCTCCCTCTCTCCCTCTGCTCTCATCTCTTCCCACTCTCCTCCATTTCTCTTCCCCACTCTCTCTCCTCTTGTCTCCCTCTCCCTCTCATCCTCTCTCTTGTCTTCCTATCCCCTCCTTCCCTTCCCACCTCCCCATCCTTTCCCCTACTCGTCTATCTCCACCTCCTTCACACTCTCCCTTTCTCTCTCTCTCCCTTTCTCTCACTCTCCCTCTCCCACTCTCTCTCCCTTTCTCTCTCTCTCCCTCTCTCTGTCTCTCTCCTTTTCTTTCTTTCTTTTTTTCTTTCTTTCTTTCCTATTATACTTTTTAAAGGGGGGTTGGAGGGGTGGGGCCCCACCAACCAACCGYCCAACCAACCAGGGGACATTAGACATTAGTCAGCACAATTAACCAGGTTTCCATGGCTACTAATGAAATGTGGCCACGCCGCCACACCGCTGCCAGACGTAAATGAGATGGGCTCTTATGCGTATCCACGGCAGAGTGGACTGACTGACTCCAGGCCCATTATTACTGGCCTGTTCCACGGCGGTACAATGGAGCCGCTTGTATGTTCACTGCTGATCCTCCCTCACACACACACTGCTCACACACACATCCCTCCGGCGGTACAAGCCCCCTCTGCCTGACAATTTGCATATGTTAATATAATTAGCTGCTAATTACACTAAACTTGTGCATATTCACAAGCAGCTGCCCCCGGGAGCAACGAGAGGCTTGAACCATTCCAAGTCTTTAACCCCTTTCTCTGTGTGTGTGAGACGTGTGTGTGTGTTAGCGGTACTGCCCCAGGGTAGCCACAGAAAGCCCCCTCTTTAAGACATTAGGCTTGGCTGCTCCTGACTGACTTCTTGGCTTTTACCCCTACAGGCCTCTAGGCCCCGGAACCACAGTACTGACGCTTCACAATCTCTCACACCAGGAACACACACAAACAGACACACTTCTCTAACAACAGTATGTGTATAAATGTACAGTAGATGTGTACGTTCTTCATTTTTCCTCATCATACCATCATGTCTGGCAGCATAAAACACCTCGTTATAAACACACATGTTTTATATAAAATATAAAAAATATAAAACATATAAAATAGTGCACATTTATTCCATTTTATTTCTCATATTTAGATTTCCTCAAACACCATAATACGGATTCTGGAGAAAGAAGCAGAAAGAGAGCGTCCTCTTTAATACACTGACTCCTTCTAAAAACAGAGTAAAAAAAGAACTCAAAATCGGAGTGAAACAAATGGCTGTGTGTGTTGTTTTGCTTTTCACTGAGTGATTATGGGGAGAGAAGCAGTGTGGAGGGTATTACACCCATGTGGATCTCTAACCTTACCTCATATCAAACATCAGTCAACTGTATGCATTACAACCATTAAAGAYATCACTGACCAACACTAGCCTACACCTCATCCCAAATGAAATTAAAGAGGGAAAAATGAATTGAAGGACTGAAGGAAAATGGAACAGGGAGAAAACAGAACAAGCAGAGTATCAGAGTTTTAGTTTTAATAACGGGATGTGGGAGGTTGTGCCTTTCACATCGTAATGACAGTAAATCTTAGAGGAAGCCAAGCGACAGTGCTGCTACGATTACAGACCTATTGTCTCTTTCTCACTCCTCTGTCCCTCCCTCTCTCTCTCTCTCTCTCTATCCCTATCCCTCTCATCCCGTATCTCCCTCTCTCTTATCCTTATCCACCTATCCCCTCCTCATATCCCTATTCCCTCTCTCTATCTATCCCTAATGCCCTCTCATCCCTATCCCTCTCTCGATCGTACCCCTATCCCTCTCTATCCCTACCCTGCTCTCCTCATTTTACCCTCCATCCCTCTGACTGCCTATCCCTCTCTCTCTCTCTCTTACCCTTAATCCTCCACCTATCTTCTCTCTATCTATCCTCTCTCTATCCATCTGTCTCTATCTTCTGTCTGTCAGTCTGTCTGTCTTTCTCTGTCTGTCTGTCCTGTCTGTTCTGTCCTGTCCCGTCGGCGCTGCTGTCTTCTGTCCTGTCTCTATCCCTAATCCCATCCCTGCTCTCTCTCTCTCTACTCTCCTCTCTTATCCCTTCTCTCTTCTTCATCTCTCTCTCTAATCAAGCCCTCCTGCTCTCTGTAATCCTTCCCTCTCTCTCTAACCTTCCTCTCTCTCTATCATCCCCCTCTCTCTCTATCTGATCCCTCTCTCATATTCTATCCTCTCGCTATCTAATCCCTACGCCTTCTCTTCTCTCTCTACCTCTCTACTCTCTCTATCCATCCTCCTTCGATCTAGGCTGGTCATACTTCAATGAAGCAACATTTATGATAAATTATTACTCTCTTAGCACGTATATGAAAGTCACAGCCTGTGTGACACCACACACACCAGATGTAGGGGAATGGAAGATGAAAATAAACGTGCAACACAAGCCACACAACCACCACACACACACAACACATCACACACACACCACCAGACACACACACACATACACACACATACACACACATACACACACACACCACACACACACACACACACACACAACCACACACACACACACACACACACACACAAAACACCACATACACACACAAACAACAACACACACCAATGTCAGACACGAGAGAAAACAGCAAGACAGACAGTCCTGGGTGTACTGTCTCGTAATGAAGGTCTGCAGGGGCAGAGGAGTCCAGTCCATTCTCTTGACGTGAAATGAGATGCGTATGACTATGGTAAGAATCTCTGCCTGTATAATATACAGCTCACTGCTGCTAGCCCATTAAGTACCTCCGATTCATCAACACACCATATATAAACAACACATTTACAATTACTCTCAGATACATTCATTCCTTCGTGAATTTTTTATATTTGCAAAAGGACAAGAATAGAATAAAATAGAATCTATTCTGCTGTCTGGTGTGTACAAAGATATTCTGTTCACCAACCGTGGCATTTCAGTAATGGGGATTGAAATAACCTAAGTGTGTGTGTGATGTGTGTGGGTGTGTGTGTGTGGGTGTGTGTGGTGTGTTGTGTGTGTTGTGTGTGTGGTGTGTGTGTGTGTGTGGTGGTGTGTGTGTGTGTTTGGTTGTGTGTGTGTGTGTGTGTGTGTGAAGGAGTCTCTTTAGTGATCTCACTACTCACCGATTACCAGCCAGCCTAAGTGTTCAACTGGACTCATATTTATTCCCTTTCTACCTTTAGTCTTGTTGGTGGTCTTTAAGCAGCGATACTGTCCTCCCTACTACGGCCTATAGGGATCTACAGAAGAGCACATTAAAATGCAGGAAGATAGGCTTGTTGCAAGGCTCTCTCCCTCTTCCTCTCTCTCTCTGCAGCATAGGATTTTAAATCATCCGATCTCCCTCTATTAGAAGAGAGACTTATTGAGGTAGAAACCATAAAAAATGAAGGAGGGAAATTTAATCCCTGAAATATTGATTTGCACATTAATATCAGATAGACAGAGGGCGATGAGGCTGGGTGGAAATGACACATTGTCGACCCCTAAGAGAGGCTGGAGCCAATCTTCCTGCTGGATATGTCTGCACGGGAGAGTTATAGGAGGGTTTCACCTCTCTTTCTCTCTCTCTCCCTGCCCCTCTCCTCTCTTATCCCGTCTTCCTCCCTCTGTTCCCTTTCTCTCTGGTAGCAGCTCGGTCACGGCTGTAATGGTGAAATGTGTGTTTTACTGAGAAATATGATGTATCATAAACTGAAGAATAAAAAGCTATGTTGTGTGTGTTGACTACAGTGAAACTTTAAGCCACGAGCAGAACAACCAGGAAGGTATCTTGTCTTGTATCCCTGCCTGCTGTTTTATACACACTGATAAACATGTTATTATACAGTACTAATAACCTTAATGTGCTGTTATAACCTGCCTCTGCCTTTACCTTTTCCTACTGTAAGCATCTCGAGGAAGTCGGATGTACAGGTTTTTAATAATGAACAAGATGTTTCTCTTTCTCTTCCATTGTCCTCCCAACCTGGCAGTATAGCACCAACACATCCTGAATCTCCTATTAATGCATGCTTTATACCCAGGCTAATGTGCTTCACACACACACACAAACACACACACACACACACACTTATACTGTTAATATAATAATAATAACCATCTTTATAATCTTTATAATCACAGAAAAATAATAAAAAAAACGCACAGTCCCCAAACAAACTGAACATCTACTTCATTGCCTTAAGAACGGGACTGAGAGAGATGAAGGAAGGATGTAGCCAATGTTCTGTGAGACAATTACATCATTAATAGTGATGAAACTGCAATTATATTTGTCTATCTTTTTCCATAATGTGGGGTTTTTAACAGATGAAATGGAGTGTTACCATAGTTGATCAGAAATACAACATTAGTAGCAGACATGAAATTAACTACACTACACTGCCCTCGTCGTTATATAGCTTAGCATTGAACCCATTGCTCCCAAATCACCAGTATTCAGACGAATGTTTAAAGGTATCAAATATATCAAGTTTCATTCTCAGAATCTTTGAGGCAATATTTATTTTTAAATGCCATTCGTTGGAAATATCCCTAAAATATGTCAATCATAGTCCCAATCCACTGTAGCAGTCTAATATTAATAATATTTATTATTATTATAATTTCATATAATACTTTATCCAAATAATTATATTCTAAATTGTACAATGGTAAAAATAATTTATGCAGTCCTCATTGTTGCTTTAGCCCAACAATCCATGGAAAATCTCGTATTTCCATAAAATAGAACAATTGTATGGATTTATTTCCAAAGTTATCTAAAGAACTATAAATATCAGAAAATAGCTCATATGATTTTTCCCTAAATCAAAGCAAAAACAAAGAAATTTAAAAATCGTCCTAATATGCCGAAGAAGAAAAAGCCGTAGTTTAAATCCAGTATAATATCATACTGCTGATGTGCGGTGAAAGGGCAAGCAGAGAACGCAAACATACACACTCATACACAGTGTAGCATAGCCTACCGGAGTTTGAGACTGCCTCTCGTGTCACCGTGTTTTTTCTGCTCTCTCAGTGCAAGCGATCGATGTCCCTATCATTGTCGTGTCCCAATCCCAGCCAAGATTCTACCTCAAACCAGCCACCATGCAAAAAACACCACAGCCCCTCTCCTCGACTCTCCTCTCTTCCCCAAGTTACACTAAACAATCACCATGCATCGACAACTCACCACCGAAGCCTGGGGTAAAACCTCATCACTGGCAATGGAAGGACAATTCATTATGTGGAGAAAAAATATGACCCCACCAAAGCGAATGGAGAGAAAATGGATCTTACGTTTCGGCAAGAGGACAGGAGTAAAGCAAAAACAGAACCTATATTCAAGAGTTTGGGCCTCTTATGCTCTTTTTCCCAGTGCCTGTTTTAATATTTTGTCAAAGAGAAATAAGAACCGTGAGTTTTTGGCTCCAGGGGACCTGCGTGCTATCAGTAGCCAAACGACTGGTCTCCTCTCTCGGCGACACAGCCACCCACGCCTCCGTGCTTGTCTACTCCTTTAGACGCAGCAGGTAACAACGAATTTATAGGACCGTTATACATTGATATGCATATTATCGTCTAAAAATACATTAATGCATGTTTCTAAACAAGAAACAATATATAGGCTAAACGTGGAAATCGTGTTGCTCTTCGTGTCASTTAAGAATGCACCGTGGGTGTTACATGTAACAATAACGTGAGGAAGAGCTCGACATTGTCAGAAAATATATGAATGGATACAATGTAGCCTAACTGCCGAACCGTCAGTTCGAGCTTTTACAAGTGGTCCAGCACTGGAACCAAACAGAACACTTTCACGGAAAACAGGGAGAAAAAAGTAAAGTAGCCTAGCCTAGAAGACCACGAGAGATCGGACCTCGCGACGTTTAGTCTAGCGCCGTAATTAACCATACCACACCGGGGAAATACGTGGTGTCGTGTAACGATTTGTTTTACGGTGTATTGGACTGACCGTATGGCATACGATCAAAATCAGACAAACCCTAGTAAACTTTGAGCGCAGATTTGGCGGAGGTAGCACTGATACTCACGTAAAGGCGTTCGTCTGCCCCCTGACAGTTCTTTGCTAGTAAAACCAAAGCAGGACTTCCACAAACACCTCGATAGGCGATGTTTTCCAAGGCAAAGCCACTCACAAAAACATACCGCATGAAAACAGCTGTTATGCGCGGAGTGCTATTCTGCGGGATCCACTAAGAAAGATAATCGATACTTGACCTAAATTTAACACCAACTAGCCTACTCAATAAAAGTTATAGAGAAAAAAACTTACTTTCTTCGCCCCGCAGTTCGCTCCCCTACGTCTCTTGCTTTTGGTTTGAAAACAGTCACATCCAATGGTTGCGAAATATGATAACACAAAAATTGAAAAACGGGAAAAATTGATAATCCTCCCAACTTTATTGGAAAAAATATACAAATGACAGGCGGTGTGAAAGCTATCCTTTGGGTCCGATCGGTGAAAGATGTGTCGACTGCAGCCTCGCAATTTCGGTTGTGGAGGGGTAGAGAAACGGCGGAAGGGAAATGAAAATCCGATATGTCTTTATTCTGCTAATTATTATCGTTTTAGCCCTGTTTAAAAAAATGGCTGATTAAGTTGAGTGCGCATGTCTTTGTGTGTCTATTCCCGATATGCACTCTGGGAATGGAAGAGAGAGGGCGAATGAGAGAGGGAGGGAGGGAAAGAGAGAAAGAGAGAGAGGGAGAGAGGTGTAATTAGCGACCTGATCAACAGTCTCCACATTGCAAATGACGGGCTGAGCCCCTGTCTTAAGCAAAGCCCGTAGGACGGAACGCGTCAGATAGACCAAAGTGATCTTAACAGGGGGAAATCTTTACGTTTTACCGCCCGGTCCAACGACATGCAGAACAATAAAGAGCCATTTCCTCTTAACCAAATAGGGTAGAATTAATAAAGGTCCGCAGATGAAGAATAATAGCCTGCTGTATTCCACCCTACACATTGCAAGGTTCATATAGAATATGACATTATGTTAAAGATTTCAMAATGTCAGTGTATATTCCAAATATAGGGATGTGTTTGCTTATTTTGGTGTCCTGATTTGAATGAAAATAGGATCATATTTGATCTAGTGGATTAAATAACCTACATTTAATCTTGAGCGATGCACAAATTGAAGGGCATCAGTAGACGCTTGTTACAGATAGATAATAATTTAGTGTGTTTAACTGTGTTGTACATGTTTAAACTGATGGAGCACCATATGTAAACAAGGGTATGTTGTCAATATATTGAAAACAACATCGACATGTTTATTACATAGATGTAAAACTATGACAAAACAATAAAGGATACGTCTGGCTATGAAAAGCAAAAGACAGCATGCTTTAGGCCTATATACAATATACAGAGGAGGAACACACCGGCCTTAACCGAAAGTGTGATATTTATTTTAATATCAATTAGATCCCAACCTCATAATTTGATGCAAAATCAATGAATTAAGATTATACGTAAAACTAAATGACGTTATTCCATCAGTGTTTCTAAAGATGATGTAAAAGGTTGAATACTGTAGCATGTATTTGACTTATTATAGAGGCCGAAGAAGAACACAGATACGCGTCAATGGATGTCACGAACATATATATATATATATCAGTATTTATGTTAAATAGTAGACTAATGCATGCGCCTACATTACAAACAAAGAACCAGCCTTCAGAAGATATGGGTTGAAAATGTGTATAATGTGTTTGTGATGATGGTAAAACATATCTCTCGTGATGAGTGGAGAGCATAGCCTATACATGCATCACCTATAGAAAATAAAAACTGCAAATAGCCTACATGTGCATCAAAGTCATCAACATCTTACAAACTCCAAGTCCACATAAGATGACAATGGGCCTAGCAGAACCAAGCGGAGCTCTTCAGATAATGTTAGAACCATTAAATCAAACAAACCATTCAAATAAATACATGTATGTATTCATAAGTTGCGTACGTCCGTAGTAGGCCCATTGCTCTATTCCCATCCACCCTAACTCTTTTTATTTAACCTTTTCTGTCTCTTAATAGTCGCTGTCGAGAGAGACCTTACACGGTGTTAATCGTGAAAGGAATCAGGAGATCGGTTCTCCTTCATGAAAAAAATCGAAGGGGGTGAATTGACTGAGCCGGGGCTTGGGATCGTACGATAAGGCTGTTGGCAGTCAGCTACTTCCTACTGTAGTAGCCTACAACTGAATAGGACCCACCCGGACCCAGCCCGAACCAAGCCCGACCCAGGGTTGTTGGAACCCGGACTACTGGGGGCTGTGACCCGGGTTAAAGGTGTTCAACCGAGGCGTCGCTTTTTTACGCTGATCCGAGGCTGTGGCTCTGGCGTCCTCCAGGGATTCCAAGCTCTTCTCCCTTGAGAGGCGACTCACTCAGCGGTAGGAGAAGCCAGACAAGCCGCTGCCTGGTTGGACAAACAGCATGGAGCAAGAAGCAACGGACGGAGCATTTCTGTTCTCAGAGAATCTTTAGGCTATAGTAGCCTAAATTGCAAAACCTGGTGCAATGGACTAAAGGTTGTTTTGAATCTTTACCGTTGACGGTTTTATTTCGCATGGATGGAGGACTTTGTAACTATTGATTGATTTTGTTTTTCAAGTGGTCGCTTTTTTGGGGGGATATAGAGTAGACGCTGGCTGGAGGCCAGACTGGACTATTACACTTTTAGCAGCCATAGCTCTTAGGCGACTGCGAGGGACTTGTCCATATTGCATACTTTCGCTTGTCTTTTCATTTATTTTCACGGGGGAAATGAGAAAGTAAGACGGATTTAAGGGACTGATACTGCTTATCTTAGCCTCATGCATTTTTAAATCCCGGGTCGCCTCCCTCCCACTCTCCCCGCATACGATGCTCTTTCTCCGGGGGCTGCTTGACAAAAGACTGCCTTAACTAATATTTCGCCCCATTGCCATATCGCTGCATCCCCAATTAATAATAGATTCTTATCTGTAAAGTCAGTGTGTATGTGTGTGTGTCCTCAGGTTAAATGATAAAAGGACCTTATACCAATTGAGCTTTTATCAGAATGACCATTTGCATGTGTTTAATTTTCAAACGAAGAAGAAGAAAAATATAACTACTTCTGCATTGCTTTTTGTGAGTGGTTATTACAACAATATAACAATTATTTTGCAAACTAAGTTTTATATGATCAAATTCCTGAATCTTTCTCTCTGGGTCGTTGTGTTCCACTGCTTTGAGACATGTTTATTCCCCGGTAGCGGTACCGGGACTGTCCTGCCATAAGGGACTAGGAGGCAGGTTGGTTGGGGGTTCTCCCTGGTCTCAAATCAGATGGTTTCAGTCCAAAGCGCCGGCGCCCTCTGGGGTCCGTTTGACCCTCTCCTCAAAACACACAGACCCACTGGAAAACCCTCTACCCAACACAATGGCTCATCTCCCTACACACAGACCCAGAACAATCTACATTCACAGCAAAGTGCCAAACACATCTCACAACAGTCAGAGACGCAACAGTACACATGCATCTTCTGTAAGCAACGGAAACAAGAGGGTGATATTTATTACAAATAAAGTTTTATTTTATCAAAATCCATAACTATCAATAGAAAAATATCGCCAAAAAATAATGGCATTTATGGTAAAATCATGTGCATCAAAATTGTCAGAAATTAATTACACAGGCCTATCAGAAATCACGTAGTAAATTTCATATTTGAATATTGCGTGGCACAGTGAATTTGAATAAAACAAAGGCTTACGATGCAAATTAATTAATTCAAAATGGAAATAATATGCAACTTCTTTCATATGGTTTCACTTGCAAAACACGTTTGCCGAGAGAAACAAATAATATTCCCATAATTTACAATACACATTATGCACATACATAACTCCACAGAGAAATCTCAAATGTTGTCTCCTTCCATTCAAACACAGAAAAATGTAGAAAATCCGCTACAAATGAACTTTTCCCCCACAGAAACCCAACCTAAACCTTCTCGACGTTTTAATGGCATAGACCCTAAACCAGACAACTCGCATCCATAAAAACACAATATGTTTCAAACTTCCTTTAAATTCCCAAAAGCACAAACTCACGCAGCAGCAGAAGATAAATAAAAAGTYCATGTACCTTTGGTAAAATAGCATTCCGCTTTTCTTCTTTCTCTTACTCTCTTACGCTCAGTAGCGATCCGCTTATAGCATATGGATTCTGTTTCGAAAATGCCTAGATTTGGCACATTGTCATTGAAAAGAGGGGAGCGAAGTGATGCCACTACAGAATAGAGGAAATGAGTTGCGCATTGGACGCAGCCTCCCCTCCACGCGGATTTATCCAACTTTAATTTAATATTCCGCAATCACACAGTGATGGCATATAATTCAAGGAGAATTTCAGAGGAAGGAACTGCTTTGTGTTTTTCCACTAGTATTTCATCTGCAGGAGAGGTGGACAATGCTTTTGTACCTATTATCTGTCCTATTTCTCTTATTTTATTTGTCCCCTTCAGTTTTGATATTTCACAGCAAAACAACATATGTTTATTTGTTTGTATTTAGATCACCTGTGAAGAACTTCCGGCTTATCTGTGGCTCGTGTCACGCTGGAATCATTCCCAACATAAAATCGAGACCCATAAACGCTTGTTTGTAAAACACTGAGCCCAGAATCAATGTATTGGGACATTTCGATCGATTATATAAACGAAAATCCATACGCAACATGAGGCCGATATCAGCCCACTCTTCCGCTCTCTTTAAAGTAGAGGAAAAAATAGATGGGAAAGAGAAAAGACAAAAAGAGAGCTATAGGGATTAAAAACAAAGTTTATATCAATGTTGTGGCTACTCAGAGTAGCCTAATTCAAGATGGGAAATTATAGTACAAACCCTGATGACAACAATTAGACTAGTGCGCAATCAAAGCGACAACACTTATTARGGATACATTTAAAGGGTCAACTAGCAATTCCAGCCAATATCACATTTCAGCGTCACATCACAATAATCAGCCGGTTCTAGACGGCCTTTCATCAGGCATTAATCAAAAATGCTAAATCAAATTAGGGGCTATGTATACACTGCATAGCTGGGTGGCATCGTTACCAGCTGAGACGAAAACAACCCAACACGCTCGTTTATTGCATAAACTGTCGATTAATAATATGCGATATGATTTTAGGGAGAGAAGAGAGGGGAGTTAGAATCACGAGATGTCAATCATGTTAAATTTACATGGAATCACAGCTGCTTGCTTCTCCGGACTTGGGGAGGGGTGCGCGAGAGGGGTTAAGGAGGTGTATGGAGGGGGTGGCCACGCACGCGGTGCCATTCTCTTTATTTGATAAGAGGAAATCAATGGAAGAGATTGTAAAGTCTTTAATGGGGCCAGACGCGCGAGCAACGTGCACGGTGTTCCCGGGTTTAAAAGGGGTGCTTGGTGAAAAGTGACTTGCAGAACAGCGACGCGCGAACGGGTCGATCTGGTGAAGGAAATCTACACTAACTGTAACTCATACACCCGGTCACCTCGCCTCCACACAACACACACACACACACACACACACACACCACACAAACACACACACACACACACACACACACACACACACACACACACAACACACACACACACACACACACACACACACACACACACACCACACTACCACACACACCACACACACACACACACACACACACACACACACACACACCACACCTCTGTCTCCCCCTCCATCCCTACTTCCATTCAATCTCCCTCGCCCTTGTGCCCCTCCCACTTGGCCCGTGGTCCTCGCCATGCGCGAGCTATTCATTGTTGTTTAATAGACACGCGCGCAGGAGTGTCCTTCTCCTATAAAATCTATCTATGGACTCAAAAGGGCCTCTCCCATATACCTCCACATACCAAACACAAACCTTATCAAAACCACTTATACCTTAGCACAATAATTCACAAGTCCCGTGTTATTTTACAGAAATATGAAGGTGATAATAAGAAAAAAAATTCATCTGGTGACGCACCTGCATCTCTTTGTCCCTGTCTTCTTGACGTACACACACCCACAGAGAGAGAGAAAGAGAGAGAGAGAGAGAAAAAAGACCAGGCAGAGAGAGAGAGAGAGAGAGAGAGAGAGAGAGAGAGAGAGAGAGAGAGAGAGAGAGAGAGAGAGAGAGAGAGAGAGAGAGAGGCTACTGGCTATTGTTAAGGAGAACAATAGAGGTTGTATCTTCTCCACCGATACACATCTGATACGGAATTCACTAGGATTATTTAGAAGTGACATGCTGTCTCTGAAATGTGATCACTCGTCCAGAGTGAATCAAATTAGAATAATTATATCTGCATTTTGGAAATGAACTTGAATATTTAACGAATTCATTATGTAAATAATTAATATTAACAATAAAATAAGAAATACAAATAAAACTAAATAATGATTATGATAATATCGTAATAATAATAATTAATTAAGCAAATCATTAATGTATTCACTTAAATCACACAAACAACAACACCTGAGATTCAGACTATTCATTAAATAATAAAAAAAAAAACTAATTCAATTCTGCAAATGCTTTTATGAATTAAAAAAGCCAGGCATGGGTTTTCTCTTAAAAATCTTATTCTAAAACTCCATGACAACACGAGCCAGAACATGTCAATTTGCTGGACTGCCGCTGTCCACTCTAAAGATGGTCCTCAGATCTCCCTTCCCCTCTCTTGAGGTTAGCCTGTACCCCTCTTCTGGTGCTCAATGGGCCGTCCTCGCGCGATAAATAACCCGGTTACTATTGGTCAGCACCGCAAAGGCGAGAAGTCAATTCCATGGCAACAGTTTGACAGCTAGGAAACTCGAGCCATCAAAGCTAGAAACGGACCAAATCACAGTCAAGTCAACCAAACCAAGCGACCAACGCAAATGCAAGACTCAGTTGATGCCTATTAGACAATTGGAAATTCTTGAAGTAAGGCGTCAAATTAGAAGCAATTCAGTGACCTCGTAGGTTAGGTTTATAAGCTACATATCATCAAACTATATTCATACATGACAGCCTAATGGTCAACAAAAAATTACCAACAATTATTTTGATTAGCATGACAGTCAACTACCAATAATCAAAGTTCTATGCAGCGTGATCAATTTGCAATTAGCTATACTATTTATTTTAATACCAGCAATATGATTGTTCTCTAGCCAGTGACCAACAGTTGATGCTATGAATAAGAAAAATCACCTTATTCCAGTTTTCCATAATTACTCTGAGACTATGAGCCTACAGTAATAATAGTTTTCCATAATTACTCTGAGACTATGAGCCTACAGTAATAATAGTTTTCCAATAATTACTCTGAGACTATGAGCCTACAGTAATAATAGTTTTCCATAATTACACTGAGACTATGAGCCTACAGTAATAATAGGGCCATCATCAAAAAATAATCACATAATAATAATCACATAAGACTATTGAGTGAATCATTTTGAGTGAGGATAAATCTAGAGCTGAGGTCTACCAGATAATGATAACTGATAGTCAATGCTGTGAGAGGATATCGTATACCCGAGTCCATATGGACTAATACACATATGCTAGCTATAGACTCAGGCCTGACTGACAGCACGGAAGGACTCTCCATATTAGACAGGATACATCGCATGGGGCCCTATGAGTGTTGTAAAGCTGAGTCTGTCTATTAACTGATTATCTATGTCCTGCTACAGGATAGAGAGAAGTCTAGAAGGAATGTCAATGTAAGTTCTTTATCATTATAATACAGAGAGGATGACAAAGAGAGAGAGAGARCTAAATAGATACGCTATTATTGTATTGTCATGTATTTTCAACATTTGTCTTCTTGAATAAACTCTTATTCAGATGCGATACTTGACATGTTGAATACACCATTGAGGAACTTCTCAGGAGTTTATGCTGGTATGTTTTTTGCGTTGAAATTGTGAAAAGGTGACATTTTGGCCAGTTTCATAAGAACCATCCAACAGCACCCCTCCCTTCAATTAAATGCACTTCCTCCAAACAACATGTCACAATCATTTGGCCTGGGGAATTTACTGGCTGATCTGTTATGAAGGCTATGTGTCGTACTCTGGGTGTATGTGTTTGTGTTCTGACCTCAATTCTACATGTACTCACAGAGAAAAAGGTGCCTAAAAATACATGTATTTMCACAATCAGTCATCTGAGACGAGATTGATAAATCCTTTCAGAACATCCTACTGAGGGGCAGGATTATGACACATGGCACACAGACAACACGGATGGGTCTATATGCCTCTGCATGTGCCTGCACCTATGAAATATGTTCTATTATTATTATTATTATGATGATTATTATTATGATTATGCTTATTATTATATTCAAATTCAGTTGAATTTAGTTCTATTTTAGGAATTTACGAAAAATGAACAAAAATACACAACGTCACATAATCACATGATCACAGGGAAAGGTAGCATAGAAAGTAAAAGGATTTATAGAGAGCCAAACTAAAATGTATATTTCACCAGAAACAATTAATACTATGGAGGCTTAAACCTGTCCAATGCTTATAAAAGGTATGGTATATACAAGAGCTACGATGAGGTCTCATGCAGAGGCGGAGGGAAAGCCCCAACACCACAGTTTATGGTTCAACTCGTCAACAAACAGCACACTGTGGCCCTGAACCAATGACGGTTTCCTTGAATAGAAGAGTAAACCATGGCCTCTTCTTTCCCTCTCCCTCCCTCCCTCTCTCCCGCTCTCAACCTCTCCACTATCCCTCTCTCTTTTCTCTCTCTGCTTTCCCTCACTCCCTCGTTCCCTCTCTGAGGCGCTGATACACACCCCTGGGCAGAATCGTGGAGAGTATGGAGGGTTGGCCATGCACAAGGTAAGGGACGCGCTTTGCTTGAATATGCTGGGGTTTTGGGGGGACGGGGGCAACGGGGCAGGGGGTGTGGGGCAAGTAGACAGTGTGTTGGTGGGGTTATTATCAAGCGGCAAGCATGTGTGTGTGTGTAGTGGGTGTGTGTGTTGTGTGTGTGTGTGGTTTATAGAGAGGAGGAGGGGGGCGGCTTATTTTTTAGGTATGTCAGACCATTAGACACAGATGTGATGTGTTCTATGTTGCTGCTCAGTGATAACTCTTTTGGCACTGTTGTGAGTCCGACATAGCTCACTAGGCTTAGGTTCATTCCTCGGTGAATTGTCGATAAATATAGATAAAGAGCACTATGGATCTCATTGTCTGGCGTCTGGCCCAAATAGTCTGTAACATGTTAATCTTCTTCATTGTCTCCAATTGATGGGTTGATTAGGGATCTGTTCTTGTGGCCTCATGCTCTGAAGTAAGTTTACTCGTCCCTGATTATGATGAGCTTTCATCAGGAACTGTGACTCGTGAGTCAGAGTTAAGACACTCGACAAGCAACATCCCTATGGGATACTTAGATTAGGCGCAGCCGGTATCTATATACACGTCATCGGAATTCATGTACGGTAAATCCCCCGGGTGAGAATGTTGCT
>NW_019943264.1:196946-210821 GCF_002910315.2 Salvelinus sp. IW2-2015 | reverse complement strand
TTTCACTCATTCTCTCACTTCACTGGGCAAGATGAAGGGATGCAGCAGCAAGGAGGTGTGGAGAAGGAGAGAGAGAGAGAGAAAATAATCTCCCTATTGTTTGAGTGAAGTGTTCTGCATCCCTATGCATTTTTCCAGAGATAGGGAGAAAAGTATTACTTCTGCTGTCTTACACTGCGTGAATTCAGTGCATGTGTTCTCAGGTAGAGAATTAATGTAACAATTTCTATTTCAGCAGGATACTCTGGTTATGGTGTATTTACAGTAATGGCTTAAGTACATGTACATGTACAACTATAACTATACATTTTGCACAAGTAAATAGCATAATATAGCTTATTTGGTATGGTAGCTATGTCGTATAAGGAGAACGGTTGTTAGTTCTGCTTACCAAGAAAATACATCAAGATTAAAGCTAAATCAAATCTGAAGTTGTAAGTACTGCTTAACTACAGGTAATTAGATAATCACATAGGTTAATTACCTACACTCTTGGAAAAAAAGATTATATCTAGAACCATAAAGAGTTCTTCGGCTGTTCCCATAGAAGTACTCTTTGAAGAACCCTTTTTGGGTCCAGGTAGAACCTTTTTGGTTCCAGGTAGAACCTTTTTAATTTCCATGTCGAACTATTTCTGCAGAGGGTTCTACATGGAACCCTAAAGGGTTCTTCCTGGAACCAAAAAGTGTTCTACCCTGAACCAAAAAAGGTGCTCCCATAGGGACAGCTGAAGAACCCTTTTGGAACCCTTTGTTCTAAGAGTGATACATTCCATAGATAGCTACACTGTGAAGGCTGTCTCCTATTAGCAGTAGATAACACCTCTCATTCTAGAATATAATCAAATAAAACCTTTCAGGTAGTCTTGTCTATTAGTCCTGAATAATCCGATCACTTTGGCCAAAGACGTTATACAAGAAGAAGCAGCAGGTTCCATGTATAGAGAGATCGTGTGGTAATCCTGCCCATCACATTCTGAAGCCTCTTGTCTCGCCTGAAGGGTAGCCCAGCACGGTTTACCCTTCTGTGTGTGTTAGTATGTGTGTGTCTCTCTAAAGAACACCCCTGTGCCTCCACAGAGCCAGAGATATGCTAATGCTAACTGACATCAACCTGAGGAACATCAGCAGAGGTAACATGTGTCTAAGATTACATTTACAACCATCTGAGCACACACACAGCATCACACACACACACACTAACACACACAGCATCACACTCTTTCCAGTTTTTCATTTTCTACTAATTCATCAGTTATCTGTTTATTTTACACCACACACACAATCACACACACACACAACACACAACACACACACACATTCATCACACAACACAACTACATCTCATCAACAACACACATCACAAACTACACATCACAGCACACTACACACCTTACACACACTACATCTAACACTACACACACACACACACACAACACCCAACATCACACACACCACAACACACACACACACACACACACACACACACACATACACACACACCGAACGTGCATCAAACACGCACACACATACACACATGGACACACGTGCAAAACACACACAAGACGTAAAAGTGGACACAACGGTGCAAACTACACATGCACGCCACACACACACACACACACACACACAGAGTAAAAGTGGGTCACGTAAAACAAGCAATCGTGTGTTGGAAGACGCCTGCCATTTGCAATGTCCTCAAAAAAACAAACTGATTGAACAGCTTGTCGTAAATCATTATTATGACTCACATTTGAAACGTTCATAGTCCATCTTAGAGGCCATAGTTATTTCTAATTTTCAACAAAATGGTTTCTTGTTTTGTGGGCTTTCTGCTTTAAATACGGTTGTCTTGATGGCTGACATAAAATAAATATTTCTTCTTTTGTCCTCATTATCGTTCAGTGTTTTAAAGTTGTAGAGTTTTTGGGGTGTCAACTACCGAATCATCGAGTTTTTTTAGCTGTGATTATCACCATTAGAAGACACCTGGGTCACACACACCACACCACACACATACACACCACACACACACACACACACACAACACAACCCCACACAACACACACACACACACAACACACACACACAACTACACACACGACACCAAGTTCACCACATCTTATACACACAACACACCAGCAAATCAGCACACACACACACTAATCCCGCACCCAAACAATTTCAACGCTGGGTCACATTGGATCCATAAAGGTCTTGACTTCTGAGGAAAGGGGTCCTGGTGTGAAAATTTATGTATCATCGCGTGTTATGGTTATTCTTAGTGTGAACTTAGAACTGCACAGCGGGATAGGCACAGACCACACACGCAATTCACGCACACGCACACACACACACAGTCACACACCACACACAGGACACAAAACACACATTCACACGACACACACACACACTACCACACCACACACCACACACACAACACACTACACACACACACACATCACACACATCACACACACTATGGGTGTATTATTTGGAAGTAGTAGTAATGGTAGCAGGCAGCTGTGGCCAGATAACTAAATGCAGCATGATGTGTGGTAAGAGTCCCATAAGACCTTCTTAACCATAGGGGTGGATTAGTGCTTGTGTGTGTGTTATGTGTAGTGCTTATGTTCACAGGTCGCTCAGATACACTCGATTAATCCAACGTCCGTCTAGGTACCCAGGACGTATGGAGATGCCTTGAAAACCGGCCACCAGGGGCAATGGGGAGCGCTATTACGATCAAGTAGACTTGGGTTTTATTAGGACATTATGGACGGGGGTGGCAGATGGGCATTAGCAGTGAGCTCCGGTTCCAAGGGTCACGTGTTCAAACCTGGTGATGGGCACATATTTGTTATGTTTCTGTTTTAACCCGATCCCAAACCTTACTCTTCACTTAACCATTCAGAATGAATGCCTGAACGTAACCAGCCACAAGGCATCGGCGACAGCAGCGGTGCAACCTGGGGATGCAGCTGCAGCAGGAGGAGCAACCCAGGCTGTCCAAAACATGTCAAAATTTGACTTTTGGAGAAACGTGGAGAAACGTCAGCATCTGAAGTGGGTGTGTTAGTTCACTGAAATTTAAAGGAGCTCACAGACTTAAGGAAGTCCCTGTCAGAAAGTTCAAATTACTCCTCACACACTCTCACTCACAAAAACATTCAGGCCAACACATTGTCTCATGGATGCACATACAGTAAACACACCCTCACTGGAATATAGTGACACTAAATGAATGCACGTCCATTAACAGTATACAGACACAAAACACACTTTAGAGATCCTTGACAATAACCCTCTCTATACACACTAGTAGATGAAGGCCATAGGCCTACCTTCAAAATGGATTCAGAAACCCACATGAGGTCTCATAGTGTTAAGTTATTATTTTCTGTATGTGCAGCTTGTATTGTGAACAGCCCGGTCACCCGTGATACAAGTCAGTATTTGACGTCCATCCATGTCTGAGGACATCGGGAGATACTCCCGAGTTTCGCAGCGGTCTAAGGCACTGTATTGCAGTGCTAGAGGCGTCACTACAGACCCTGGTTAGTTTCCAGGCTGTGTCACAACCAGCCGTGATCGGGAGTCCCATAGGGCGGCGCACAATTGGCCCAGTGTCCGCCCAGGTTAGGGAAGGGTTTGGCCGGGGGTGTAGGCCGTCATTGTAAATAAGAATTTGTTCTAAACTGACTTGCCTAGTTAAATAAAGGTTAATTAAAAACATTTAAAAAATGCAGTGGAAACCGGCCACTAGGTGCAACAGTGAGCGCTGTTACTTTCAAGTAGATTTGAGTTTTGCCAGGGAGTTGTGGACAGGGATGGCGGATGGTTGTAAGCATTTGCCTCTGATTCTGAAGGTTGCAAGTTTAAATCCAGCGATAGAAAGTTGTTTTTGATGTTTTTCTTTTAAGCCCAAACCTTAACCCTTACCTTAACCATTCAGAGTTAATGCCTAACCTTCAAAATTCAGAGTTAATGCCTAAACTTAACCTTAAATTTGATGTTTGTAACAACTTAAAAATTTGACGTTTGAGAAACATCGATGAATGTCTAATTCTGACGTGAGATTGTGAGAGCTAGTAGATTGTGACACCACACATATTCCCACACTAGCCAGGGGATGAGGGGACACAGAGGAAGGGTTTGAGTCGGTTGATGACAAGCCGTAACTAGCGTGAAATTCCCTGTAGATTAAATGTCCTGGGAGCAGTATTCCATCTCCACGACACACACACACACACACACACACAACGACAACACACACACAGACACACACACACACACCACACAACACACACACACCACACCACACACACAACACACACACACACACACACACACACACACACACACACACACACACACCACACACACACACACACACACACACACAACACACACACACACACACACACACCCATGGGCTTTCCCTTTTGGCAACAGGAAACACAGAATAAATCCTCGAGGGAATTACATCACACAAATTCAGACACACGAGAACAAAAAACTCGGCAAACCCTCAGAGCCTCGCTGAGACAAACACACATCCAAACCTCAGCAGGTAAAACTCTTTCTTTATTCCCACTGGCATGGAAACCGATCACCGCACGCGACGCTCACGCTACGCACGCCGCCCACCTCCCAACCCCACCACACACTGACACAGCACACACACCACACACCAAACACAACACACACACACACACACCACCACACACACACACCACACACACACACACACACACAACAACAACCACACACACACACACACACAACACACACACACACAACACACACACACACACACACACACACACACACCCACACACACACACACACACTCACTCACTAGCGGGCAAAAGACACGTTGAAAGTTAAATGAGAAGCATGTTTAGTTTCTAACCACTGGGAGAACATAGTACTTCACAGCCATGGATTTCATGCAGTGGTGAAAAGCATTTTAAAGTACTACTTAAGGAGTTTTTTGGGTATCTGTACTTTACTATTAATATTTTTGACAACTTTTACTTTTACTTCACTACATTCCTGAATAAAATAATGTACTTTTTACTCCGTACATTTTCCCTGACACCCAAAAGTAGTTGTTACATTTTGAATACTAAGCAGGAGAGAAAATGGTTCAATTCACACACTTATGAAGAGAACATCCCTGGTCATCCCTACTGCCTCTGATATGGGAGCTCACTCACCACAAGTGCTTTGTTTGTAAATTGTGTCTGAGTGTTGGAGTGTGTCCCTGGCTATCCATCTGGTTTGCTTAATATAAGGAATTAGAAAATATTTATACTTTTACTTTTGATACTTAAGAATATTTTAGCAATTACAATTACTTTTGATACCTTACTTAATATATTTAAAACCAAATACTTAAAAACTTTTACTCAGGTAGTATTTTACTGGGTGACTTTCACTTTTACTTGAGTAATTTTTTATTAAGATATCTTTACTTTTACTCAAGTATGACAATTGGATACCTTTTCCACCATGGATTTAATGTCATACTGTAGTTCACCAGGTAGGTCACCCATGATACAAGTCAGTATTCCATCCATGTCTGAGGATGTCGGAAGAGGACGAGGCAACCGGCCACTAGGGCCAACAGTGAGTGCTGTTACCTTGAAATAGACTTAGGTTTTGCCAGGGCGTTGTGGACAGGGATGGTGGATGGGCATGAGCATCTGCATCTGATTCCAAAGGTTGCATGTTCGAAATCTAGCGACATAAAAAAAAAATGGTTTTCAGTCTATCCCAAACCTTAACCCTTACCTTAACCATTCAGAGTTAATACCTAACCTTAAGAATTCGGAGTTGATGCCTAAACTTAAACTTGGACGTTTGGAACACGTTTGGAACAGCCACAAAATTTGATGTTTGAGACAATGAGAGCTTGTTGAAATCCCAGCTATGGATTTAATGTACATACAGGCAATTCCCTCCCTGCACACACACCTGTCTTTGGGTAGGTTAGTCTCTCTTCTCCCCTTCATCCCGTCATGTTAGGGTAGACCCAGAGATGTCAGGCTGTCCATCTAGGCAGAGACGGGAGCACTTTGTGGGACTAGACACTAGATTCCAGGTAGACAGGAGAAGGACAGATAAGTGGAGGAGGGACTGAGCAAGGGAAGGAGGCGATAGGGAGCAGGCCAGACTAACTTTATGCAGGTTTGTCTCTCTGCTACCTGTGGTTCTCTCGTTTAAAATGTTTTCCTCTTTCTCTCTCTCTCTCCGTCGCTGTCTGCTGGCTACTTTAGGCCAGGTAGAGGGGGACGGAGGGATAGAGTGAGAGAGGGACAGAGGTAGACGGAGAGAGGGAGAAGGGAATAGAGGGTTCAGTCTCAGGGCATGTAAAATGCATAAGCTGCATTTGAAAATAATTAAATTCGGCTGGCAAGCGCCTCATCGCACAGCCTCTCCCTTCCCTCTTTCTTGGTTTCCTTCCTTACCCCCCTTCTTTTTCTGGGTGAATGTACCTTTTGTGACAGGCAGGCTGAAGGCCCAGGAGACAGATAAATGTGAATCTCTGGTTGTGTGTTTGTAGAAATGCTACTAAGTGCATCCACTCATTTGTTGTTGTTCATATTTGTGTCTTAATATATTTTTTATAAGACATGTGGCTCACATGCATTTCAAATTGATGTTGTTGGTATATGCACAAAAAACGAACTTAACATACAATAGGTATACTTACAGTATACACTGTATGTCCCTGCTTGTTAAAACTATCCAAATATTATCCAAATATCTCACTGGTGTGTCAAAATACCAAGCATTCATACACAAAAATAATGGCCATTGTCTGTCATGTTTTGCAGGATAACTGATTAAATGTTCCTACGTTTCCTTTCTAGACAAACAAGCATCTTTCTCATGATATACAGTTGAAAGTACTAAGTGAATTCAAATGTGCATTTTTGCAATATAAGAACAGTCCTGATTTTCAAACACAGTCTACCTGTAGATTGTTCTAAGGTAAACATTTATACAATATTCATTTCCAACCAAAATGTCACCCACATTTAATTCCCTGGTGATTCCCCTGTGAGTCAGTCAGTCAGTTCGTTAAACCTATTGATTCAGCCGTAAAAAACATTCCGCTTACCAAAGAGAAAAAAGGTTTACAGCATGTATTTTCATATCATCTCCCTACCACGTGTTTCCCTACCCAGAGTAATGTACTATAATTATGTTAGACTTATGACCTTTTGCAAACTGAAAATAAAATGGCTTCAACATCTTCATTTGATCCATTTCAAACAAGGGAGGCAGAATCTAAAGAGGCCGCATTCGACATATTAAAAGTGGTTGGTTGCCAGGGAAAGAGACTCTGTTTCATATTTTCACTTCATATTCTTCAATAAAAGGCTCTTTGTTGTCTACTGCCTGACTGGCTGTAATGAGAAACATTCCATTGTAACAAACATTATTTTTGCAAAACTGAATTTCATCCAGTTTCGTCCAACTTATTTTTTTTACACTAGATTCAAAGCACTCAGCGCAAGATACACATGTACACGTCCATAAACAGACACACACAGAGGGAACACACACGGCAGAGAGAGAGAGAAAGAGAGAGGGTAGGCCTCAGCTGGCTCCTTAGGCAAGAAGAAACATTATTTACAAGCCAATAATGCCAAAACATGGTCAAATCAATGAGGGACACACTACTAAACGAGAGACAATGTGACGGCTACATGCTATTCTAACCTGTCTGTGCTCAGCGGGTAAAGGTGTTGTTCGCATTCACTACATATTGTGACATCATATTCCTGAATCTAGCTGTAATGCCAGAATCTCTTCAGAGATCCTCCCGTTACATCACATACATTAGATGCAAGGTGAATGCATGCACCTTTCTATGGAGAAATAAACAGTGGATTACCCATAACATTAGACAGTTTAAACTCGGTTTTAAAATTACTGTATGCCATGTGTGGATTCATATTGAATTGAATGTTAAGAGAAAGGCAGGCTCTGCTGTGGTTATACCACTGATTTGTGTGTGTGTGTGTGTGTGTGTGTGTGTGTGTGTGTGTGTGTGTGTGTGTGTGTGTGTGTGTGTGTGTGTGTGTGTGTGTGTGTGGAGGGGGACAAGTAGGTACTTGTTGTAAACTCTCACTTTCTGGTTGTTAAACTATGAGTGAATCTGAAGTCGTAAAAACAATGAGACTGGATTTGGTACACACACGCACAGACGCACACACACACACACACACACACACACACACACACACACACACACACACACACACACACACACACACACACACACACACACACACACACACACACACACACACACACACACACACACACACACACACAACACGCAACGCACGCACACACCACACGCGCCCACGCACAGACCACACGCTGTTGCCATGGCGTCCTGCCATGTGTTTGCGTGTTCCTGTCACATGTGTGTCATGGTCTGAAGGGCGTGGTAACCTGCATGGCCAGCACCTGTCCACACGCATAACATGCCTATTACACGCTAACAACACAGACCAAACCAGCCTCGAACAAACATGGACCAGACACGATATGAGTAGCCTCTGTCTTAGTGAATACTTGGTCATTTTTCCATCATAAAATCATAATCATACCATTATAATGATATAGTGGTCTATTATAGCTCAAACAGTTACAATGGTTATGATTTCAGGAGGACTAACATAAGTCTCAAACTACATTGAGAATCTCAACCCCCCTCTGACGACATAAAGAACACTTCTAGGTAAAATGCAACTACTGCATTATACACATTATACACACTTTAGGAAATCTATATTCACAGGGAACAGGAGTGTTGTGTTCAATGGGGTACAACGCCCCTGCTCTGTTAATGGGATATGAAGGAGGGGTGATTGAGTGAAATGTGCTGGAGAGATTGGGAGGAATTTCAATGCAGAAAAATGAGGAAGAGATTGGTACGAATAGTCAGCGTTAATGTAGCATTACCTCTGTGATCAACGTGGCCACAACAAGAAAATCCACGTAGAGAACCATCCTGCATCAAGCCTCCATGTAGAACCTAGCCAGGCCATGGAAAGCACTGAATATGATCATGATATTATACAGTTGAAAGAAACCGTAGTTTTCAAACGATAATAACAAACTTTATTTTATTGTAGCACTGACTAAAGTTTGTCTTGCAATGATTGCGTTATGTTGTTGTCTCATCATCCTTTGTAGTGTACATACACGCTAAATTACTCTGGAGAAGTGCATTTGCTATATTACTAAATTGTCAAATATTTTAAAGGAATAGGATACAAACCATTGTATTTTTTTTATCATGGTACAGCCAACTCAAAGAAATGACTGTATCAAAGGAAAAAATAGAAAGCTTCCTCTGAATTCAAAGTCAGAGTGGACATGCTACCATTACAGAACTCTGGATGACTGGAAAGGCCTTCTGTCATATCAATATCCTCTCCTTTCTTCAGTTTTCCATAATTTTACGGCACGGGCGCACAATCAGCTCCTTTTCCCCCTCTCTCCATGTGCATTACCTCCAAAGAGAATGTTTCAATGGGATTGCGATGGCCAGTTAGCTCTGCTTTGATCCTCACTGCTCTTTGAGGACTCCATTGTTCCTGATTTGCTAGCTGTGATTTTCTAGCCTGAACAGAGAGAGAAAGACTACCTTTGGCACCCCAGACAAGAGCTGTATTTGAGACGCCACCTTATTCCCTTCCCTCTATAGTACACTAGTTTAAGCCAGTGCTGCTCTGCACACTGATATGTCTCCTGTTACTATGGTCTCATTGGTAGTCCCTTCCCTCAAGATATGTAGCATAAGATATCTGGAGTTATCGTACCTACTGGAGTTACGTATTCTCTGGTCAGTTGTTTTTTTCGCATGGAATCGAGCTGTTGCTATGCTAATATAAGTGGAAAACAGTCCTGGAGGTGAACATTGATTAGCTTCATTCTCATTTACACATTTGATTGTCTGGCTGAAAGACTTAAAGATTTAACAGAAGTCAAGGAGAGTGTTCTTGACTAACACTCCACACCAGACGATTCCTCCCACTTTTAGCCAGAGAGAAAACATCTAGGTCTCCTCCCAGATACAAATGAACAATTTATTTTCCATTTCTTCCCCAAACACTCATCTGTAGCTTTATGCTTTGAAGTGGAAGAGAGAGAGAGAGAGAGAGAGAGAGAGAGAGAGAGAGAGAGAGAGAGAGAGAGAGAGAGAGAGAGAGAGAGAGAGAGAGAGAGAGAGAGGGAGAGAGAGAGAGGGAGAGAGAGAGAGAGAGAGAGAGAGAGAGAGAGAGAGAGAGAGAGAGAGAGAGAGAGAGAGAGAGAGAGAGAGAGAGAGAGATGGGTGGAGCTTGGAGATGGCATGATACTGTGTTAGTCTTTAAAGAGGCCTCACACGGTTGTTGCATCGGGGAACACAACACCTTCAAGGTGAAACTGATCAATCAAACAGTCCGCTCCCTCGTGGTGATAAGTTGAAATTTAGAAGGGGTGTGTATGGATTGTTAACGCTAATGTTGGAGTCAACCAAAAGGTGTAAAGTAAATTGAATTAAACAAACTCAGGAGGGCATTTTCAAAACAACATTGAAGTCCATATTATTGCTTTCATCGACAGAAGTATTCTGGTTTCTGATCTAAATGCACACAGACCAAGGTGAGGAGTTTCTGTTTCCGTAATTATATCTTACAAACCAAAAAAAAAACGGATCAATTGCCTAACTCTGATTAATTTGGCAAGCTAAACCGCACATTCCGTTCCAACCACATCTCAACCTTCTCTTCTTTATGTTGAACCGGGGAGGAACTTTTCTTAGACACTGACTGAACACAAACAAACAAGCCAAGAGGAAGAAAGAGAAGGATAGAAAACTCATCAATTGTCCATCTGAAGGATGACATCTTTTGTAGTCTCTCTGTCATCTCTGCAGTCTGCTAGAATGGACAGCGCATCTCCTCTCTGGCAAGACTGCTCCCCTGATGTCCCATGAGACACCTCTCTCTCCACCCCCACTCTCTCTCTCTCTCTCTCTCTGGCATCTCAGGACTTTATGAATTAGTTACTACGTCCTTTCTTTTCTCTCTACTTCTTTCTCTTTTTCATTTTCTCCCATCGCATCTGTGAGCCTGGAAGCGTGAAACCAACACCTGCCCTGAGACAAAGAGGTTGGAAGAGAGAGAGGCCATCAGAATTCTCTCGCTCTCTTTCGCTCACTCTCTCTTCGTCTGTTGAAGTGCTCCCAGGAATAAAAAGCTATGTGAAAAAAATTATATAGACGTATTTTTTAAAAAGAAGGAAAAAAGTTTTCTCTCGCATTTGTAAATGAAACACATCTGTGTGGAGGGGAAGGCCTCCACCCCCTCCACCCCCATCACTCCATCTCTCTCTGTGTGTGTGTGAGATGGATCAAGTCCTTTGTGACCATTTGCCTGAACCTAAACTAACTGGCGGGGGAAGTGGCGAGCGGGATACACACACACACACACAGTTTTACTGTGCGGGACTGAATGTTAAACTTATATTTAATGTATGACATTTCACACAAATCATCCGGCCACAGACATGACCCTGGGGTATGCTGCAGATTGCTTTTTCAGTGCCTCAGCAGCACAGGCATTATCCATCCCAGAGCAAAGCCTTTGAGTTGGGAGAGGTGAGACGTACTGCTCTGGCCATCCCACACTGGAACACAGTCTCTTGCTTCTCTCTCGTCTCTCTCTCTTCTCTCTCTCTCTCTTCTCCTCTCCTCTCTCTCTCTCTCTCTCTCTCTGTCTCTCTCTCTCTCGTCTCTCTCCTCTCTCTCTCTTCTCTCTCTCTTCCTCTCTCTCTCTCTCTCTCTCTCTCTCTCTCTCTCACACAACACATCACCACACACACACACAACACACACACACACGACCACCACACCACACACACACACACACACACACACACAACACCACACATACACACACACACATAAACACACAGACACCACACACACACACACACACACACACACACACACACACACAACCCCACACACACACACACACAACACCACACACACACACACATCCCACACACCCTCTCTCTCTTCTCTCTCTCTCTCTTCTCTCTTCTCTCTCTGTTTCTGTCTTTCATTGCTACCCTTACCCCTCTTGTTCCAGTCCCCCTCCCGTCTCTCTCAATATCATGATCGCAGGGCCGTGCAAATTGAAAACATCTTGGCAGTCTGAGGCTGTGATAAAATAACCATATATTAAGTACAGTAAAACAGCCATGGCTAGCTAACAATTATACTGTCGTGCTGTCTCCACAGAGACACTTTCTTCTCTCTCCTCTCCCTTCATTTCTATGTAAAGTCTTTCTTGGTAGTGTAGAAAATCACTCTGATGTGATAACTTCCAGTTGGAAAAGTTTCTTTTTCCATCTCTATATTTTAACTAATGAATAAGCCATCAGTCTGACAACATTCTTGTGTGATCGTGTAGACCTACATAGAATGACCAATCCTACACGATTAAAGAAACACAGTGTAATTCTGTAGCCGTATATCCCTTTCTGAGAAGCATGTTTTCATATGATTATCATATGGAAAACTGCAACCTTACAATAAGGATATCATGAATAACAGTAAGAAGCACATTAATACACAACATGAACAGGGATGATATACTGTAATTCCATACACATGAAGCCCAGGGAGGATAATCACATTATAATATCCACCATACAACGATAACAGGGACAGATAATACTATAATATTCCACATAATAATGAACCAGGGATAGAGATAATTACTGTAATATATTCCACGCATACAATGAACCAGACGGGATGGGATACATACTGGTAAATACCACCATCACCAACCAGAACCAGGGGCATGCGCATAATCACTATATTTCCAAATATCAAATACCCAGAGATACATATCCAATCACAACATGAACCCAGAGGATCGGATAACTGAATATCCACCATGACCACATCGAACCACGATGGGATTGGATAACCATATATATCCACCATACAACATGAACAGACCAGGGATTGGACTATAATGACTTAAAATATCCCCCATAAACACAACATGAACCAGGGATGGATCAATACTATATTACCACACATCAACATGAAACCAGGGATGGATAATACTATAAATATCCACCAATACAAGCATGAAACCAGGGATGGAATATCTAATATCCACTCTACAACAGACCACAGTGAAACCGTATTCGACACAAAGCAGGGATTTAGCATATACTGTAATATCCACCATACAACATGACGCAACAACGCTTGGCTTTGTGCTCTGTGTTCCGTTCAATGCTGGCAAACAATGTTATTATACAATGAGTTTCTCCGGCAGGTCCATCCATGTTTATCGAGAACAGACATTTTTCTGCATGTTGGAGGAAGACGCTACGGTCTTGTCTCTGATGGGGTCAACTGAAAGTACAGAGTCCCACTGCATCTCTGAGAGTTAGGGCCTGCCATAGGTGTAACCTGTTAGGCCAAGAAACCTTTTGACACTAACAAGCACACCACACACAACACCACACACAACACACACACCACACACCACACACACACACACTGACACACTACACACACACACACACAGCAACACACACACACCAAGCACCACACACACACCCACACACACGACACACACACACTTACCAGTTTTACTATCCCCTGGTGAAGCCCAATCCTGCCCAAACACAGTGAGACAGAAGGAGAGCTCTCTTTATAAAATGACTGTTCTCTGCTTTCCTCAAGAGATAAACCATCTACGATGAATATAAGAATCCAAGAAGATTAAGAAATGCATATTAAATGCATACTAAACTAAGGCTCTCTGC
>NW_019943264.1:189109-196628 GCF_002910315.2 Salvelinus sp. IW2-2015 | reverse complement strand
GTAATTAGCAGCTTCACCTCAGGGCATAAAGAAACCTGTTTCTAATTGAAATTCAGCAGGGACTTTACATGGATTCAAATACATGAGGTTTGAGCAAAAGTGAAAAACACAAACTACTCGGTTTGGTTTGCACTGCATTTATGACAATCTGGAATGATCCCTTCTGTTTCCCTAACAAACAGACGGAGCACCGCTGTGCATGTCTCCCAAGCACAGTTACACCCTTTCTTTTTCATTCTGTTGTTTTGTTTTTCCTTTTCTTTTAACTTAAGCTGTTGTTTAATGGACGGCGGGAGGTGTGACAGAGGGAAGGGATCAGATCGGGGGTCTGTTGCCCTTTTGCCAATTTGTGAGACGGACCTCGGAGGTTGAGCGATAGCCAATTAGCTTTCGTTCTGACAGACGGAGGGTTTCTCACTGCAGCCATTAAAATAGGGATCGGTCGGTCGGTTGGTTGGTGTGTTAGTGAGGAGCGTGTCTAGCTCTCACCCATGCCCCCTCCCTCTCACCCCTATTCTCACCCCTTTCCTTTAACCACAACCTCTCCCATAGCTACTCTGACCCCTCATCACCTACCCTCATCCTCGCGCACGTCACCCTCTGCCTCATCCCCATTCCTAACCCTAAATCCACCTCCCCACCCCACCCCKCCCCGCCACTACCTCTACCCTCACCTCTTCCTCATCACCCAGGTTCTGAGCCCTAACACCCCTGGGGATCTCCCCCCATCCCTCTGGGTATACCCCTGGTCCTAACCCCTGGTCTCCAGTCCCCACCCCAAGCATTTGTTTCTCCCACACCACAGTCTTTTAAAGGGCAGCTACAGCCCCATTCCATAACTATACAGCCACGCCCCAGGTCCCATTCAAGGAGGTCCTCCAACAGAAGACAAGAGGTCAATACAGCCCTGGAACAATACAGCCCTGGAAGACAAGAGGTCAATACAGCCCTCTATACCCCTCAGTACTTTGTTGAAGCACCTTTAGCGGCAATTACAGCCTAGAGTTTTTTTGGGTATGACGCTACAAGCTTGGCACACCTGTATTTGGGGAGTTTCTCCCATTCTTCTCTGCAGATCCTCCCAAGCTCTGTCAGGTTGGATGGGGAGCATCACTGCATAGCAATTTTCAGGTCTCTCTAGAGATATTAGACTGGGTTCAAGTCCGGGCTCTGGCTGGGCCACTCAAGGACAATCAGAGACTTGTTCCGAAGCTACTCCTGCGTTGTCTTGGCTGTGTGCTTAGGGTCGTTGTCCTGTTGGAAGATGAACCTTCACTCCAATCTGAGGTCCTGAGTGATCTGGAGCAGGTTTTCTTCAAATGTCTCTCTGTGCTTTGCTCCGTTCATCTGACTATTCTTGCAGTCCCTGCAGCTGAAAAATATCCCAACAGCATGATGCTGCCTCCAACATGCTTTACCGTAGGGATGGTGTCTGGTTTCCTCCAGATGTGACGCTTGGCATTCAGGCCAAAACGTTCAATCTTGGTTTCATTAGACCAGAGAATCTTGTTTCTCATGGTCTGAGAGTACTTTAGGTGCCTTTCGGCAAACTCCAAGCGGGCTGTCATGTGCCTTTTACTGTGGAGTGGCTTCCGTCTGGCCACTCTACCATAAAGACCTGATTGGTGGCGTGCTGCAGAGATGGTTATCCCATCTCTACAGAGGAACTCTGGAGCTCTGTCAGAGTGACCATCAGCTTCTTGGTCACATCTCTGACCAAGGCCCTTCTCCCTCGATTGCTCATTTTGGCCGACCGGCCAGCTGTAGGAAGAGTCTTGGTGGTTCCTAACTTCTTCCATTTTAGAATGTGTTCTTGGGGACCTTCAATTCTGCATATATTTTTTTGGTACCTTTCCTTATATAGACAGGTGTGTGCCTTTCCAAATCATGTCCTTTACTCAATTTTAGATTAAGGCTGTAAAGTAACAAAATGTGGAAAAAGTGAAGGGGTCTGAATACTATCCGAATGCACTGTATATATATATATGTATATTGGACCAGTAAAATGTTTGGACATATTGTACCTGTGAAATGTTTGGACACACCAACTCATTCAAGGGTTTTTCTTTATTTTTACTATTTTCTACATTGTAGAATAATACTGAAGACATCAACACTATGAAATAACACATATGGATTCAAGTAGTAACCAAAAAAGTGTTAAACAAATCAAAATATATGTTATATTTGAGATTCTTCTAAGTAGCCACCCTTTGCCTTGATGACAGTTTTGCACACTCTTGGCATTCTCTCAACCAGCTTCATGAGGTAGTCACCTGGAATGCATTTAAATTAACAGGTGTGCCTTGTTAAAAGTTCATTTGTGGAATTTCTTTCCTTCTTAATGCGTTTGAGCAAATCAGTTGTGTTGTGACAAGGTAGGGGTGGTTTACAGAAGATAGCCCTATTTTGTAAAAGACCAAGTCCTTATTATGGCAAGAACAGCTCAAATAAGCAAAGAGAAATGACAGTCCATCATTACTTTACGACATGAAGATCAGTCAATCCGGAACATTTCAAGAACTTTGAACGTTTCTTCAAGTCCAGTCGCAAACACCATCAAGCGCTATGATGAATCTGGCTCTCATGAGGACCGCCACAGGAAAGGAAGACCCAGAGATACCTCTGCTGCAGAGGATAAGTTCATTAAAGTTAACAGCCTCAGAAATTGCAGCCCAAATAAATGCTTCACAGAGTTCAAGTAACAGACACATCTCAACATCAACTGTTCAGAGGAGACTGCGTGAAACAGCCCTTCATGGTCGAATTGCTGCAAATAAACCACTACCGAAGGACACCAATAATAAGAAGAGACTTGCTTGGGCCAAGAAACACGAGCAATGAACATTAGACCTGTGGAAATTTGTCTTTTGGTCTGATGAGTCCAAATGTGAGATTTTTGGTCCCAACCGCCCTGTCTTTGTGATACGCAGAGGAGGCGAACGGATGACCTCCTCATGTGTGGTTCCCACCGTGAAACATGGAGGAGGAGGTGTGATGGTGTGATGGGGTGCTTTATTGGTGACACTGTCAGTGATTTATTTCGAATTCAAGGCACACTTAACCAGCATGGCTACCACAGCATTCTGCAGCGATGCGCCATCCCATCTGGTTTGCGCTTAGTGGGACAATCATTTGTTTTTCAACAGGACATTGACCCAAAACACACCTCCAGGCTGTGTAAGGGCTATTTGACCAATAAGGAGAGTGATGGAGAGCTGCATCAGATGACCTGGCCTCCACAATCCCCTGACCTCAACCCAATTGAAATGGTTTGGGATGAGTTGGACCGCAGAGTTAAAGAAAAGCAGCCAACAAGTGCTCAGCATATTTGGGAACTCCTTCAAGACTTTTGGAAAAGCATTCCTCATGAAGCTGTTTGAGATAATGCCAAGAGTGTGCAAAGCTGTCATCAAGGCAAAGGGTGGCTACTTTGAAGAATCTCAAATATATTAATATATTTAGATTACTTTAACACTTTTTTGGTTACTACATGATTCCATATGTGTTATATCATAGTTTTGATGTCTTCACTATTATTCTACAATGTAGAAAATACTAAAATAAAGAAAAATCCTTGAATGAGTAGGTGTGTCCAAACTTTTGACTGGTATATATATATACATATACACTCTACCTCACATCACCTCTACCTCTAAGTTTGAAATTATTTTGACTAGAAAAAATACTTGAAATATGTGTAATTGAGGGGCATGCAGGTGTAGAAACTCTACTTGTTACAGAAACATCAACCAGGGTCCAACTAAAATGGAGAAGGCAATGTCGCAGCGGGGCTCTGCGTCGCTGTCTCCGAACTAAAATGGAGGAAATGGCTCCATATTCATGTGTACTGCTGATGAAAGATACAAATCCATCTTCTCTCTCTCCCTTTCTTTCTTTCTTTCTCTCTCTCTCTCTCTCTTTCTCTCTCTCTCTCTCTCTCTCTCTCTCTCTCTCTCTCTCTCCTCTCTTCTCTCTATCTCTCTCTGCTCTATCTCTCTCTCTTTCTCTTGTTTTCCCTCTCTCTGGTCTCTCTGTTGATGTATTCTGACATTACAGTGCATGTCAGCTTGAGCAGAAGGGAAAGAGGGAGCGGGCGGCTGTGACAGAATACCTGAATCTGACTGCTTTTAAATTCAACAGACAGGAAAAGGAAAATACTGGCGTTCTGTGCATTGAGATTACTGTGAAAGAGTCTGTTGTTTATACAAACGGAATCACCGGTTAACTTCGACTAAATGTTGGTACAAACAACAACATAAAAACGTACAGATATTTCCACCAATACAACTTCAAGAATCAATACATCAATAAGAATTATTAGAATTATAATCAATTAGAATTATTGTTTAAAAAAAATGGGAACATGAAAATTAACCAGTTTACACATGGAGAGTCCTTGTTTTACTGTGATATCAAAAATAAAAATGTGTAAAAAAAATGGCATTATTTTATGCTAAGATGTATTTGCAATGTAAATGCAATCTGCATTTTTATCCACAATACTTTTTAATTAATTTCCATTTCATTCATCTGAGAATATTTCTGAAACCAAATGAACACAAAGGAACTTCTTGTCTCAGTTCTCTATAATTATATAGTTAAGAGGGTTTGCTAATTTACATTTGCTATCTGCATCAAATCAAATATACATGTTTGATCTCAGATTGTCCCTAATGGTTAAATGCATTTAATTATATTCTGAAAATTTACTTTCTATGAATAATTAGCAGTCATGACTTTCATTTTTAAATATATATTCTCTATTCTAATGCTTAATTTGTTCCAAAAGACACTGTAAACAAAAACAAACTACAAATGAACTATACCACAATTAAAACTAGTGACATTCTGTATGCAACCACAACACTGCACAATTTCATCTCTGTATACATTTGACTAAAAACTAAATCTTAAACCTATATTATTTTGTTAGATATCTAAGTGTCACTCCATGTTTCTCTAACAAAACAACACAATACAAATGGTAGAGCGTCCGTATGTGTCACAATGTGTAATCTCAGAGTCAGACAATAGAATAGGTCTGACCTACACATGTTCTCTGCAATGAGATACCTTTTCTATACCTCGTTATGTTTCTCCATAAGACCCCTCTCATTCACACACGCACACACACTTCACACACGCACACACACTTCACACATGCACACACACTTCACACACGCACACATGCTCCCACAATAAGGAACCTTCTCCATTCCTCATTATAGAGCTCTATATGATATTAGCTTCTCTATAGCTACACAGAGCTCTGATGTGTGTTATCTTTACCACCTTGCTACAGAGCTGTCATGCCTCTTTCCTGTATGGAAGTGTGTCTGTGTGCTACTATGTATGTAAAACTATGGATTATGTTTCGTATGCGCATGAATCCTGCATTCATAGATGAGGACTATATACATCCATGCATGTAGGGGTTCATTGTATTTCTCTCTCTGCATCCATCCATCAACCATCTATAGGGCTATCAGCGCACGGGAGGAGGGCAGAGGAGAAATAAATATACCCCCACGTAAAACATGCACATACATTTCCATACATTGGAGTGTCTGGAAGGAGCTTACACCCCCCAATTCTACCACCCTCCACCCCCATCCCTAATCTGCAGCCCCCCAAAACAGCTAGCAAGGTAAGATGAATGTGTGTGTCCCAAAGTGTGGGTGCAGGGAAAAATCTGCCCAGCGCTATATTTATCTTTATAAGACCAGAGAGGTGGGAGTGGGAGGGGGTGGGGGAGTGGGTGTGTGTGTGATGGTGGGGTGGGGAGACAGTGGGCTTCTATAAGGGGCTACTGAAACACCTGTACAACACCTGTAAAACGCCTGTACAACACCTGTACAACACATGTAAAACGCCTGTACAACACCTGTAAAACGCCTGTACAACACCTGTAAAACACCTGTAAAACGCCTGTACAACACATGTAAAACGCCTGTACAACACCTGTAAAACACCTGTGAAACGCCTGTACAACACCAGTGCAACACCTGTACAACACCTGTAAAACACCTGTACAACACCTGTAAAACACCTGTACAACACATGTAAAACGCCTATACAACACCTGTAAAACACCTGTGAAACGCCTGTACAACACCAGTGCAACACCTGTACAACACCTGTAAAACACCTGTGCAACACCTGTACAACACCAGTAAAACACCTGTGCAACACCTGTAAAACACCTGTGCAACACCTGTACAACACCAGTAAAACACCTGTGCAACACCAGTAAAACACCTGTACAACACCTGTACAACACCAGTAAAACACCTGTGCAACACCTGTAAAACACCTGTCATTTTCTCTGTCATCTAACTACGCATCTGGAAGCCAAAACACCAACCCTTTCCCCCTCAATCCCAAAAAGAAAATACCAGCTAGATAATGAACGTTTGTCATGGAGTGAAACAGAGTGAGGTATTAATAGATATGACTACTACGCAGGCTTGAAAAAGTTCAATTTTGCTCTCTGTCTCTCCCCAGAGACGTATACAGGCTACCTCTGAAGAGGGTTGTTATTTTAGAACTTAAATATTCTCCCTAAGCTGTCTGGCAGTTCACAAGAGGCAGCAAGCACACACACACACACACTTACGCACACGCACTCATACACACACACACACACACACACCACACACACCAACACACACACACACACACACACACACACACCACACACACACACACACACACACACACACACACACACCACACAACACACACACACACACACCACACACACACACCACACAACACACACACACACAATCTACTAGCTCTCACAGTCTCACGTCAGAATTAGAAGTTCATCAATGTTTTTCAAACGTCAAATTTGTTAAAAGTTTAGGCATTAACTATGAATTTTTAAGGTTAGGATTAACTTCAGGCGTTAACTCCTAACTTAAGGTTAGCATTACCACTGAATGGTTAAGGTTTGGGATAGTCTTAAAACAATAATCTCAAAAATAACTTCCTATCTCTGGATTCAAACTTGCAACCTTTGGAACAAATGCTGATGCTGAGACCCATTCACCATCCCTGTCCACAACTCCCTAATAAAACCGAAACCTACTTGATTAATCCCAGCCCCTGTCCTCGCAGGAGGCAATTTTGCCTTTTGGTAGGCCGTCATTGTAAATACGAATTTGTTCTTAAATGACTTGCCTAGTATATAAAAGGTTAAATAAAATATAAGTAACAGTTGCCCCTAGTGGCCAGTTTCCATGTCATCTCCTGACTTTCTTAGACATGGATGGACATCCAACATTGACTTGTATCACGGGTGACTTGGCAGGAACACCACACACACACACACACCACCACACACACACACACACACACAACACCACACAACAACACACACACACACACACACACACACACACACACACACACACACAACACACACACACACACACACCACACAACACACACACACACACCACACAACACACACACACACACACACACACACACACACACACACGAGGCATCA
>NW_019943264.1:168997-182800 GCF_002910315.2 Salvelinus sp. IW2-2015 | reverse complement strand
ACACCTTGCAACACCTGTACAACCCAGTAAAACACTGTGCAACACCTGTGACAACACCTGTCAACACCTGTACAACACTCAGTAAAACACCTGTCAACACCTGTACAACACCAGTAAAACACCTGTGCAAACACCTGTACAACACCGTGCAACACCTGTACAACACCAGTAAAACACCTGTGCAACACCTGTACTGCAACACCTGTACAACACCAAGTAAAAACACCTTGCAACAACCTGTACAACACCAGTAAAACACCTGTGAAACACCTGTACATCACGCACATACACACATGCACAATTCACAGAGCTAGGCAGCATGTGTCATCATAGCGGTATCTGACTTGTGGTCAGACTCGCTCAAGTGGAACAAACTTGCGCCTCTTTTCAAAGCTGAAATTAATGTAATTGAGAAAACAATGTGTCATAATGTCTTGTTGGGAAAACATCCTTTCTAAATTTAAAAGTAATCCAAGAAGTTATCATCTAGTTTTTCAAATGTATCTGTATTCTGATTACAATATTTTTGTTGGCAACATAACCGATTACAGTTACAGTTTATTTGGTAATCAGATTACATGTGACTGATTACATGTAATCAGTTACTTCCCAACCCTGAACAGACATGTATACTGTCTGTACATATATCCAGTAGCCTCATCAGACAGCCATACAGCCAGCCAGCCAGACAGACAGACAGACAGACACAATCATTAGGCCGGTTGTCCAAAAGATGGCAAAGACTGGAGGATGGAATAACATCTAATTCTTCCAATAGTCTTAACATTAGCAGTGTTTGCACGCTTTTTCCCAGCCTATCTCTCCCCCTCTTTCACTTCCTCTCTCCCTCATTCTCTTTCTCTCTTCCCCTCTCTCTGTCTCTCTCTCTATCCCTCTTTCTGTCCTGTTGTCCGCTCCCTAACTCAGTTGGCAGGCAGATGTGTTGTCAGTCTTGAGTCATGGTGATGTATTAGCGCGGGTGTTGGACCAGTAATATGAGAACAGTCCCTAAGTACTGGACATCCCATTATACAACACACAGAAAGCTTCTCACGTGTCTCAGCTGGAGCCACCAAAACCTTTCTGACTTCACTGTTGCTGATTTATGACATACAGTTGCAGTTGGAAGTTTACATACACTTAGGTTGGAGTCATTAAAACTAGAGTTATATAAATGTACACATATAGCTGAAGTCAGAAGTTTACATACACTTAGGTTGTAGTCATTAAAACTTGTTTTTCAACCACTCCACAAATATCTTGTTAACAAACTAGAGTTTTGGCAAGTCGGTTAGGACATCTACTTTGTGCATGACACAAGTCATTTTTCCAACAATTGTTTACAGACAGATTATTTCACTTTTAATTCACTGTATCACAATTCCAGTGGGTCAGAAGTTTACATACACTAAGTTGACTGTGCCTTTAAACAGCTTGGAAAATTCCAGAAAATGATGTCATGGCTTTAGAAGCTTCTGATAGGCTAATTGACATCATTTGAGTCAATTGGAGGTGTACCTGTGGATGTATTTCAGGGCATACCCTCAAACTCAGTGCTTCTTAGCTTGACATCATGGGGAAATCAAAAGAATTTAGCCAAGACCTCAGAAAAAAATTGTAGACCTCCACAAGTCTGGTTCATCCTTGGGAGCAATTTACAAATGCCTGAAGGTACCACATTCATCTGTACAAACAATAGTACGCAAGTATAAACACCATGGGACCAGGCAGCCGTCATACCACTCAGGAAGGAGACGCGTTCTGTCTCCTAGAGATGAACGTACTTTGGTGCGAAAAGTGCAAATCAATCCCAGAACAACAGCAAAGGACCTTGTGAAGATGCTGGAGGAAACAGGTACAAAGTATCTATATCCACAGTAAAACGATTCCTATATTGACATAACCTGAAAGGCCGCTCTGCAAGGAAGAAGCCACTGCTTCAAAACCGCCATAAAAAAGCCAGACTACGGTTTGCAACTGCACACGGGGACAAAGATTGTACTTTTTGGTCTGATGAAACAAAAATAGAACTGTTTGGCCATAATGACAATCGTTATGTTTGGAGGAAAAAGGTGGAGGCTTGCAAGCCAAAGAACACCATCCCAACCGTGAAGCACGGGGGTGGCAGCATCATGTTGTGGGGGTGCTTTGCTGCAGGAGGGACTGGTGCACTTCACAAAATAGATGGCATTATGAGGGAGGAAAATATGTGGATATATTGAAGCAACATCTCAAGACATCAGTCAGGAAGTTAAAGCTTGGTCGCAAATGGGTCATTCTAAATGGCAAATGCCCCAAGCATACTTCCAAAGTTCCAAGGTCAAGGTATTGGAGTGGCATCACAAAGCCCCTGACCTCAATCCGCTAGAAAATTTGTGGGCAGAACATGAAAAAAGCGTGTGCGAGCGAGGAGGCCTACAAACCTGATTCAGTTTACACGCAGTCTGTCAGGAGGAATGGGCCAAAATTCACCCCAGCTTATTGGTGGAAAGGTTGTGGAAGGCTACTCGAAACGTTTGACCCAAGTTAAACAATTTAACGCAATGCTACCAATTCTAATTGGTGTATGTAAACTTCTGACCCACTGGGAATGTGATGAAAGAAATAAAGCTGGAAATAAATCCTTCTCTGTACTATTATTCTGACATTTCAACATTCTTAAATAAAGTGGTTATCCTAACTGACCTAAGACATGGAATTTTACTAGGATAAAATGTCCGGAATTGTGAAAACTGAGTTAAAAATATCAATTAACATTTAAACTCAGTTTCAGAAAACCTTCATCGAATTCTATTTGAACTAGTTTGTTTCACCACAACCAGAGGACATTTCTCCAAAGTACATCTTTTGTCCCCATGTGAAGTTGCAAACCCGTAGTCTGCTCTGTCACGTCCTGAACATAGATAAGCCTGTATTTCAATGGTAGAGTAGGTCAGGGCGTGACTAGGGGTGTTTAGTCTAGTTTATTATTTCTATGTGGGGTTTTAGGTTTATTTTTCTATGTTGGTGTTTTTGTATGATTCCATTAGAGGCCAGCTGGTAATCGTTTCGCTCTTCACACTCCTCACGCGCGGATCCACTCACTCTACCACGCCTCGCAGCATCCTTTTTCCACACTCGTGGGTTATGGGATATTGTTTCTGTGTAGTTGCCTGTTTAGCACTGCATTGTCATCACGGTTCGTTTGTTCTTTATTTTGTTTTTGTATTTGCTTAAGTTTCACTTTCATTAAAATTATGTGGAACTCAACGTACGCTGCGCCTTGGTCCGATCATTACTACGAACAACGTGACACTGTCTTTTTTATGGCGGTTTTGGAGTAGTGGCTTCTTCCTTGCTGAGCGGCATTTCAGGTTGTTGATATAGGACTTGTTTTACTGTGGATATAGATACTTTGTACCTGTTTCCTCCAGCATCTTCACAAGGTCCTTTGCTGTTGTTCTGCGATTGATTTGCACTTTTCGCACCAAAGTAATTTCATCTCTAGGAGACAGAACGCGTCTCCTTCCTGAGTGGTATGACGGCTGCGTGGCCCCATGGTGTTTATACTTGCGTACTATTGTTTGTACAAATGAATGTGGTACCTCAGGCATTTGTAAATTGCTCCCAAGGACGAACCAGACTTGTGGAGGTCTACAATTTTTTTCTGAGGTCTTATTTCTTTTGATTTTCCCATGATGTCAAGCTAAGAAGCACTGAGTTGGAATATAGGCCTTGAAATACATCCACAGGTACACCTCCAATTGACTCAAATGATGTCAATTAGCCTATCAGAAGCTTCTAAAGCCATGACATKATTTTCTGGAATTTTCCAAACTGTTTAAAGGCAGAGTCAACTTAGTGTATGAAAACTTCTGACCCACTGGAATTGTGATACAGTGAAATAATCTGTCTGTAAACAATTGTTGGAAAAGTGACTTGTGTCATGCACAAAGTAGATGTCCTAACCGACTTGCCAAAACTATAGTTTGTTCACAAGGAATTTGTGGAGTGGTTGAAAAACAAGTTTTAATGACTCCAACCTAAGTGTATGTAAATTTCTGACTTCAACTGTATCATATTGAGCATATTACATATTATATTGAATATACTTCACATACATTAGATTGTATTAATATATCAACTAAAAGGACTCTTGGATTTGTGTGTATCATTACATATCAAATATTATTGTTTGTGCGATGAGTAAAGTTTTTATAACTTTTTGTTTTATGGTTATAGAAAGTGGATTGTCTATTTTGGAAGAGGAGTGTATTTTGCTTATGAATTAAGGTTAATGTGTGACAGTGATATTTGTATTCCTTTTTATTTCATGGAGCGTGTGTGTATTGATGTATGTGTGGATGGATACAGATGTAGGATATTAATTTGATTACCTGTTGCAGGAAATGTAAAGCTTGTAGTGTTTTGAAGTTGAAAAGGATTCTGAAGTTTGTAATTTCCACTTTGCAATTTCAGACTTGATTTTCCCTTACAAAAAATGTATCAACACCGACAAAAATGTCCATTAATTATAATCCACATAATAATTACCTGTTGCTACAAGATTATTTTCCTGTTGTAGCAATCTGGCTCAAATTAAATCCAACATCTATAGATGGCCCAGTCTTCTTTCATCAGGCGAGGAGTGTGATCCTGTTACCTGGAGCAGTGTGCATGTCTTTCAGTAGCAGTGTGTGTGTGTGCGTGCGTGTGTGTGTGTGTGTGTGTGTGTGTGCCCGTCTGTTCGTGTGCTTGTGTCTATGTGTGTGTGTTTTGCAGTGTGATCCCGTTACCTGCAGGCTGTGTGTGGACATGTGTTTCTCATGAAGCCTCATGCCGGGGCAAATTCATTCTCAGAAGTTACGTAGCGGGAGCTCGCCTTCTCTTTGAAATGGGGCACACATAGGGCCCTTTCTCTCTGTAATCAATAAGGCCTTCCCATCCCGGCCCGGGCGAACACAGCTAACCCCCCGGCACTGCACATGAAGAACTCCAATTTACTCATCATAAATTCTGATTCACACAATAAATATGAAGGAGCATGCCCACGAGAATGAGAATATCTGAAATTGGGGCTTTTGTAATGCGGAGCGATGGAGGGAGCTAGCACCCCTAGACTAGCGCTGTGGTTGAGCCCAGGTTGTGGTTTGGGACTGAAAGTGTGTTTTAGATGAAGTAATTGTCCTATTTATTTTAAAGTTTAATTCACAGGTATTAGTTCAGAGATGATAATACAAACTTTTGATGCCTTTCTAGATGGCTATTTTATAGAGTAGAAATTAAGTAAGAAAGCTTTGAATTGTAAAAGTATTAAACTGAGCATACACAAATAAATCATAATATAAAAAAGTACATTACAAATACATCATTATTTTAACAAAGACCTGAGATATAGAGAATACTTTTCTAACAGGCTACGGCTTCACCTCTCTGAGAAGCAAAAAAGAATGTCTGCCTAAAAGAACATATCTGATTAAGTTAAACTAATGTTAAATACATCCACTCTGTTCTGTTTTAGCCCTGCCTAACAGACTGTTGGGTAAATATAGTCACATTAAAGAGGCTCGGGGAGGGTGGACCGTGTGTAAAATGTGACACACCTAAAGCAGAATAGTGAGAGGAGAAGGGAGAGGAGGGTGAATGTKCTCGTTGACACAGTGTTGGGGTTAGCGTGCCCCTGTAACACACAGGCAGGGAGAGGAGGGTGAATGTACTCGTTGACACAGTGTTGGGGTTAGCGTGCCCCTGTAACACACAGGCACACACAGGCACACACTTGACCCGCGAGGGTTTCATGAAAGGGGCCTGATATGAGACATAACGCAACATGAATAACCAGTGGCGCTCATTCTTGGCACGGGCTTCCTGTTTTCAGACAGATCCGTCGTTACATTACATTTATGGTCTTTTCATGAGGAATGACACATGTTGCCCAGACAACTGTGATGGGCTTAGCACCATGACAACATATAAATAACACAGTGGCGACCAAGCTAGGCTAGGAGGAGAGGGGAGGTTCCAAAATATGAATAACAAAACTATGCCAGAAGAATCAACAAAAGCATGTGTGAGAATCCAGCAAATAGATAACATAGCGCAACTTCAAATTCAGAAAGTTGTGGGCCCGTGGTGCATCAAATTTACATGAGCCAGACAGTTGGTTTTAGCTTGTGGTTCATAAACAAACAACACAATTAAAAAGTACAAGACTTACTGCAACACATCTGACTTGTAAGAAAACAACTTCTCAAAACAGCGGCACTCTTCTCCCCCGGCTCCTTTGTTATTGTTGTGGTTTTGTTGACGAAACAGAGGTGAGGAGTGTTCCAAACGGAGGTGAGGAGTGTTCCAAACGGAGGTGAGGAGTGTTCCAAACGGAGGTGAGGAGTGTTCAAAGGAGGTGAGCAGCGTGATAACAGAGGTCATCTGGACATATTCTACTGTTCTATCGTGCGTAAGATGATGTCCGAGGGACATCGCTGTTTGCAGTCAATTCTTTGTTGTTGTGGTGTCCCAAACGGACGTGTCAGTTTCACCATTAAGGATTCCAGCTTGAAGAAAAAGCACCCATTTAGGTGTTACTCAATATTGCTGTGTGTGTGTGTTAGAGAGCATTAAGCACACTAATAACCTGTTCCGTACATCTAAGGGAAGAGCCTGAGAGTGCAATAATCTATATGCTTCTCCCACTAAATGGGTCATCAGTGATGCAACGTGAGCTCTCAGGATCGAATGGCAGCGATTAAGACGTCTAGATGCTTAGCTAATTGTGTTGAAACTTTTTCTCCCACACAGAGTCACATGCACGCACACAGGGATACACACACACACGCACACACGCACGCACACGCACAATTCACACACATGTTGGCATCCACAACCACACACACACGAGGGATTAGCTTATAACAACACACAACACACAGCACATCACACACAAACACAACACACACACACACAACACACAATCACACACACACACATACACACACACACACACCACACCACAGCAATAGTGTGCAGCATCACACACACGCACACGCACACGCACGCACAACACACACATCGGGTGGTCACCACCACAACCACACCACCCACCCACACAACAACACAGACACACGGCTCGCAGACTAACCAACTATCTCTAAATGCTCAGCTAATTATTGTGAATGTCGTTAGCGATCTCTGACAGCTAACAGCAGCAGCTTAGAGGAGACAAAGCTATAGGACATAGAGATGTACATTACCAACACTTAAGTGSTGGTTAATTAAGCCTAAACGCTTCACTGGTACACAGCTTTGTATTAACTGTYGTTTTGAGTCAGTTCACATACAATTTACACACTGGTAGAGGTTGTGGGATTAATTGATCACTAACCAGATAGTTGTGTGTCTGTAGCTGGCTAGCTATCTCGCTAACTAGAGGGAAAAAACAAAGAGATATCTGTATATTTCCTAGAACTATTGATAGCTTGTCCTGAAGGTCTTATGGTGTGTAACTATCCTACACATATAGGATCTTAATTTAAGCCAGTTTGCTACAGCAGGAAAATAATCCTGCAGCAACCGGAAATGTTAATTATTACGTGGATTATAATTAATTCTGGAAATTTTTGTATGGGTTGGTCCATTTTTCATAACGGAAAATCAAGTCTGAAATTTCAAAGAGAAATTTACAAACTTCAGAAGCCTTTTGAAACCTCAAATACACTACAAGTTTTAGGTGTACTGCATTGCAGGAAAGTTCTGCAACAGGGTGATCAAATTAAGATCCCTCATCTGTAGCGTCCATGACGAGTGTTGCTGTGAGGAGGTTTTAATGTGTGTCAGGGTGCAACGTGATACTGTCTCCTCTCCTCTTGGACCCTTTCCTCGGGTTACAAGTTTAAAAAGCAGAGCAAATTGTGACTTAAAGTTAATGATACTGTTGGAATGTTAATGGCAGGGAATATTTCGGAGGTAGAATCATCTCTCTTCCGATGGATGAAATGGATAGTCCTAGAGACTTTCACATTATGATGTATTTTTTGATCTTTTGAGAATTACCAAGAATAGTGCGGAATTGATTTTAATTCCAACGGATACCATCATGACGGACTTCTAATTATATTCTTTATAMAATTGTACAATTCTAAAAACACTCCATAAAAGGTTGAAAAGAGACAGCTTGGATTTAAGTAAAAAATACAGATGAGTGGATATTCCATTGCTATTCTCTGAAGGGGAAGTTTCCATTTTAGAATGGAACTTSAGAACATTTCTGTTGGACCTACAGATTGTTTTCTCTGTTCTATTATTAGAAAGCAAAAATGACAATCCCCTTTGTAGAGTCTAAAATTAACATATGGCATAACCAACTCTAAAATGTTCCAACTTATATTTCCATATGACAAAACTAGTTATTTTCTAAATAAAGATGACTATTGTTGACCTTTGTGACAGAAATTCGTTTTAGGCCTTCCGAGCTCCAATGCAACAGGAAGAACTATGTTTGGGAGTCCCATGAAAACACAAGGGGATTGGCCCAACAGCCCTCTGCATATGGTAACCACTACCTTACACTGAACAAAATGACTGGTTACGTTAGTGGAAAGAGAGAGAGAGAGAGAGAGAGAGAGAGAGAGAGAGAGAGAGAGAGAGAGAGAGAGAGAGAGAGAGAAAGAAAGAAAGAAACAGAGAGAGTTTAGAAAAAAAGGATGTTACAAGGACAGAAAGTTTATGAATTAAATTATGCCCGCAGTTTCTAGCAGGGATGACCTCTTTTTGACAGAGTTGACTTGCATCAATCACAGCCACATGTTGTTGAGTAATGGATACATCAAGACACTTAATATTCGTCTTTCTGATTAGTTTTCTCTTCCAGAGAAAGAAGACCCTCTGAAACCTCTGGCCTGGTGCGGAGGTAAAGTTAGAATGCTCTGGGCTTCATGTCACAATCATGGATAAGACAAAGAATTCGGAAGAAAGAGTTAGTGTTGAGTGCTTGGGGGAATGGATATAGCTTCTTTAAGGGACATCTGTCTTTGTGTCCCCCTGGTTGTGTGCGCCGCGAGGTGGCCAGCTTGTTGAGCCGCACTGTGCGCTACTGAGTGGTCCGGCCCTGAGGGAAGCGGGTAGCTCATAGGACGCGCTTCAGCAAGGAGTTGAGCCGAGAGAGAATCTGAGTGCCAGGAGCTCTGTCTGCGGACCTGAGGGAGGCGTTCCTACGCAGGCTGCAAGCAGTACGGCATATGGTGGGACACATAGAGTGATAACGCTTGTGGTCCATGCATGTGGTGCAAACAGAGGTACAGATATGCACAGTGTTACGCTGATATTGCATAGGTACACTGATCCATACTCAAGGCAAGGGTACAGTGTGATTTCTGTATTTAAACATGGTACAGCTTTCCCTGTGGCCTGGCTGACAAATTTATTTCTCTCCGGGGAAAATGTGGCTCGTGAGCTTGCAGGTCCTGGGAAGGATCTACCAACGACTCCTTGGGGAAGTGGGAGGGACGCCAAGCTAGAGGAGCAAATCCAACTTTTACAGCAGCCTTCACACACTTTCTCTGTTGCTGGTGAGTGTAAATCCTTTCCAGGCTTCTGTGGAAAACACAGGGCCTTGCTGGTACTCTTTTTGAATGGCTCATTAGTTGTTGAGTAGAGTTTGTCGTCTGCACAGGATGAGCAGTGTCTCGTCATCGTGGATTTGCCAAAAGAGAGGTAACCACGTTCTTACTGAGTGGCGAACTGGAAGCCCCAGCGGTCATCGAGAGCCTGTAATGGAGGAGGCGCCCCTGTACGGTCCGAGGTGTTTTGATGTACACAATTCTATCATAAAGTTGGTCTAAAGATGAGAGTGTCCGGGCTGCATCTTGAACTAGTGTGAATTACTTTTAGGGCATTTGGAAAATATCCTCTAACTTTAAATTCAACAAAATTCATATGTTATAGTAGACGTCATGCTGCGGTGTGTGTCTGTATCTCTATGCCTTCAGATTGCTGGGGTGACTGGGGTGTGGGCGGGGCAGAAGGACACAGGATTGATCACGCGTGGAGGATGGAGGAGTGGACTGGGGCATCAGCCTGGGAGCCTGACTCTGCGGTAAGAGTTAAGAGAACATACATTTTGTTCTTCATAATTTCTGTATGAAATTTTAGTGTTTGCCTGAATCTTCTTTCTAATTTTCTTACTTTACCTTTCTAATCCTTTTGTGGCTTGAGGCCACTTAAGGGCATCCCTAAGATGCCTTTTATCTCTTCATGTGCTTTTTTGGTCCATAGGGCACAGATGCAGGTTTCATTGATTGGCGGAGAAGAGTGAACCCTTAGAATTGAGATCTTAGAATGGGCACGGACTGTGAGTATTCTTACTTTTTATCCTGTAGCTGTAGACAATAAAAAAAAGTTTCCATAATTCTACTGCACGAATGTATCTTCCGCATGGTAAGCAGAGCATTAAGATTGAAATGTACCATAACTATGGTCGTGGTGACAGGTCCTGGTGGTGTGGCAGGGCGGAGGATGCTCTGTTCTATCTGGGACCCCACAGACCCGCAGCAGTACATCGACGAGCTGATGGAGGTAGGTAACCATTCCGGCTCTAATGCACAACCCTCCTGGTGTTGTATGACAACTTTTGGGAAAGATTTTGACAGCTAGTCTCACTGTAATTGTGCATTTTATCAGATCTTGCTTTGAAATGCGTGGTTATTGAGTGGCGTAGTATTACCTTTTTTCCGTCGTAAGATGCAATGTACGAGTTGCTTCTTAGCGCACCATTGTGTTAACTACGGAGATGAGGCGCAGACTGAGCCAGCTGTGGTTGTGTGTTGGGCAGTTGGAGTTTCCCTGGCTCCCAGCGGGCTGAGTGAGATTGGCGAGGGGGCAATTGTGGTGGCCCTGTGTCAGTTCCAGCTGGCCCTCCATCATCCAGGGGCAGACCTGCCAGCGCATCCAGGAGATGCTGGCTGAGGTGCGCACCATGCTGCAAGGCGACGCAACTACGGATGCAGCCTCTTCATGATCAGGCCTCGCCCCGGTGGTCTTCGCCACAAAACTACAACTTCAGCTTCATCAGTGTCATCTCTATCATCTTCTCAGACGTCTACAACAACCAGTATTGCATTGCTGGTTCTTTGTCAAGGGTATTCAGGGATTCCCCATGCCTGAGCGTGTGTGTGTCAGGTACGTGGAGGCGTGTTCGGAGTCCTGAAGGCAGAGCTGAAGCAAGGCAGAACATCCTCGTGCTGAAGCGGGCCAACATGGCGACGACGAGACAGGGCAGCTCTCGGAAGAGCAGGCCACCCTGGAGCGCATCGACCTCCTGGCTCAGTTTCGCACCCACCACTCACAAACTGGTCCTGTCGCATCTGTTCTCTCTCGTATGTTTCTGTGCTGGTAGATTACAATGCGACAGGCAAGTGTGGGCACCCCCTGATCTGTGACTTACTTTGTTTGTGCTTTACAGATCGAAGCGGACATTTCAAAACGCTACAAAACCGGCCCTGCTCAACCTATCGGCGGTCATGTGTAGCTGTTGTCGTTCGCCCTCAGATTTGTATCTCGTGTAGCTCCCTAGAAAAATAAATTGTTTGATTTGATGTAAAGGTCGTGTTTGTTATGCATACCTTTTTCATTATCTGCTGTAAACAACTTTCTTTCAAATAATATCTGACATTGTTGTACCTGTTTTTAAACCGCTCCTAATTTGCTAGGACTATGATAGTAGATGTGAACGAAATAAGAACAAGGTCGGGAGTGAGTATAACACATGTCTGCACTTGAATGAGAGCACATGTCAACTCCCCCTACTTCCAATTCTTGATCGTAAACCTCAGCCTTCTCTGGAGCTCTTTGTTATGCAGCCTAAGATCTAAAGTGTTGTGATCTCCTTTTCACCCCTGGGCTGCTTAGCTTGCATAATCACACTCCAAAGTCTCATGATGTCGAAGATTGAGAGGCTAATGGGCCAGTATCATTGAATCTCAACAGATGGATAAAGGGAGGGAAAGGAGAAGTAGATGGTTTAACATGGGACTAATACACTTATTCTGTGAAGCTGCCTTAGAGGGGTTTCTTTTCGATATACACAGACAAGAAAACACTTATGGAATAACCTGAGGCTGAGTCGTATTGTTGAAATGATCTGCAAGCTGTATCCAATACTGATGCATGGTTATTGTCAGCCAATACCTATGATGATGGATGGTGGTTGCATAAGCAGGGTGTACAGTTTCCCAGAAAAATCGCAATGGGAGATGAGAATTTATAACATTTATCAAAACCAATCCAACACTTAGACAATACTTCAATTTCATGGTAATATCGCTTAGAGTTTCTCATTAGTGCTAGTCAAGTTGATTATTTTTATAGAACATCTATTTTTATCTGCCTCAAACCATGTAAGGACTGGGACTGAAAACTTCCCGGCTGCAACTGATGCTGGACTTCCTGCCGGCCGCCCCCAGGTGATGACGGTAGGCAATAACATATCCTCCACGTGCCACGCACGACTCCCAAACCTATTAAGTTTGCTTACAACGACGGCTGGTAGGCTGGTCACCAGGGTTTATCGATGTACGACAACAATGAAACAGTCTATAGGGAGAGGTCAAAGACCTGGCAGTATGGTGCCAGGACAACAACTCAATGTCAGAAAGACAAAGACCTGATCGTGTACTTACAGGAAGCGGAGGTGTTCAGCACGCCCCGCCATGTCGAACGACGGGGCTGTAGTGGAAGCGGGACGATGCTTCAAGTTCTAAGCTCTTTCTGATCACCACACCAAAACACAGTCGTGAAGAGGGCAGAAACGCTCTTCCCCCCCTCTGGGGCTGAAAATATGTTGGCATCTACACGCTGTACATTGAGAACATATTGATCTGACTGATCACGCACTTGGTAAGGCAACTGCTTGGCTCTGACCGCAAGGCACGCCAGGGGTAGTGTGTGCTGCCATTACATCACTGGGGTCGAGCTCCTGCTTTATTTTTGTTCAGCATAGTTAGTCGCGTGTAGCTTATTTGGCTATCTGGCATTGGCCTTTTCACAAGCTTTTATTGACTCCTCACACGTGTGCTGTATTTTCTCTGTTGGCCTTAGTCTTTATTCCTAGTTATCATGTACTATACCTCCAGTTCCTCATCATCCTCTTTCTCTATCTCTCTCTCACTACTCTCGGCTCTCTCTCTCTCTCTCTCTCTCTCTCTCTCTCTCTCCTCCTCCTCTCTGTCTCATCCTCTCGTCGCCTCTTCTTCTCTCTCTTTATCTGTTCTCTCTCTTCTCTCTCTTCTCTCTCTCTTCCCCTAAACCACAGACCGCAGGCTGCCTGGAAGCCAGCTTAGAAGATCTCTTACATTGGAGGAGCCTAATTCATGGGATTTGGCCTGACAGGTCATACAAGTGGGTTGTTGTGTGTGTGGTGTGTGTGTGGTCTCTCGTCTCTCTTCGTTGTATGTGTGTGAGGAGGAGAGCAGCAAGCGGGGGACACATCTGCTTCTCTCCGCGCTCCTTCACTCTCTTCTCGCTCTCTTTGTCCTCGCTTTTCGGGCTCATCTCTCTGTCTCGCTCTTCGGGCTTCTCTCTCTCTCTCTCTCTCTCTCTCTCTCTCTCTCTTCTCTCTCTCTCTTCTCTCTCTCTCTCTCCTTCTCTCTTCTCTCTCTCTCTTCTCTCTCTCTTCTCTCTCTCTCTTCTCTCTGTTCTCTCGGATTCCTTTTCTCGTCGTCTCTCTCTCTCTTCATCTCTCTCTCTCTCTCTCTCTTCGCTCGCTCTCTCTTCTCTCCTGGATTCGTCCCCTCCTCCTCCTCTCTCTTCGTCTCTGCTCTCTGTCTGTCTGTT
>NW_019943264.1:162973-168972 GCF_002910315.2 Salvelinus sp. IW2-2015 | reverse complement strand
AGGAGAGTTTCTCTCTTCTCGTCTCTCTCTGCTCTCCCTCTCTTCTGCCTCTCTCCCTCTCTCGGCTCTCTCTCTCTCTACTCTCCCTCTCTCTCCTCTCTCTCTCTCTCTCTCCTCTGCTCTCTCTCTCTCTCTCTCCTCTCTCTCTCTCTCTCTCTCTCCTCTCTCTCTCCTCTCTTCTCTCGCTCTCTCTCTCTCTCCTCTCTCTCCTCTCTCTCTCTCATCTTCTGTCTCTCTCTCTCTCTCTCTCTCTCTCTCTCTCTCTCGATCTCTGTCTCTTTCGGCTTCGCACTCTCTCTCTCTCTCTCTCTCTCTCTCTCTCTCTCTCTCTCTCTCTCTCTCTCTCTCTCTCTCTCTCTTCTCTCTCTCTCTCTCTCTCTCTCTCTCTCTCTCTCTTCTCTCTCTCTCTCTCTCTCTCTCTCTCTCTCTCTCTCTCGTCTCTCTCTCTCTTTCTCTTTCACCTCTCGGCACTTCTCTCTCTCTCTCCTGCTCGATCTCTTCTCTCTCTCTCTTTCGCTCGCTCTCTCTCTCTTCTCTCTCTCTCTCGCTCTCTTTCGCTCTTTCTCGTTCGCATTACTCTCTCTCTCTCAGGCTCATCTCGAGGCTCTCGAATCTGCGATCTCTGGCGTCCGTTGTAATCGCTTCGCATGAGCAGGAGTGCTCTGGCATGCGTGATGATCGTCATAAGGTCTCTCTCTAGTGCGTCTCTTCAATACTGTCGTCGATGCGTACTCTCGTGGTCGTACATTACTGAGCTCGATGCGGACGTCAAGGATGTGGACGAATACAGTGAGTAGTGACCTGAATGAATAAGTTGTAGGTCTAGTTAACCGTCGAAAGAAGTGTGAATGCATGTGTTGATAGCACTTTAGTATGTAGGAGTGAGATGGTGAGTGAAGAGCAAGAAGTGAAGAGAGGTAGTCCGCGGGCTAATAGCGCGGTGCGAATGCCAGACGTGCAAAAAGAAAGGATATACTGAGATTTGGTGAAGAGGGACGAGTCAGGAATGTGCTGACTACATGGCAGAGAAGAAGGAAGGGTCTGGGTAATGAGATGAGGCCACGGTGCGTGTGCAGCCGTCTACATAATGATTGACTGTGAGGTGGAGGGAGGTGCGTGCAGTGACTGTATGGGAGTTGAGAAGCTGGAGAATGAGAGGAAAGATGGTGAGTATTATGCACAAGTTAAAAAATGAGTGCCGAGGGAGGTCTCGAGGAGTAGGGAGTGTGGATTCGTCCTGCAAAGATGATGAAATGCAGAAGAGAGTGAGGTGAGTGATGTAGGCTTAAGAGATAGTAGAGTACTGGGACTTGCACATCGTGCAGGAAGCGTATGTGCGTTGCTGACTCTCTTTGCAATGGAGAGGAGTGGAGTTGAAGAGGAGCAGAGAGGTAGTAAGTGATTTAGTGGATGGTACTAGTAGTGACGTGGGCTTATTAGATTGAGTATTAGAGCGAATAGGGTATGGAGAGGATGAGAGAGCCACATTACACGCCCTGTGCTGGTGAAGGAGGCCTTGAAGGAGGAGAGAGGCGCCTGTAAGAGAAGCAGAGGGCCCAGGCGAGCCTTGCCCACACTGTGGAAGACTGTGTAAGGAGAACAGCGGTAGGGCAGTAGGAGAGAGAACCAGCGATCGACGCGCGCTCTGGTAGCGAGGAGAGAGGTGGTAGGCTGAGAACAGCGCTGGAAGGAGATGATGGAGCACAAGCGAAAGTCCGCACGCCGTGGTTGCTGTATGAGAGTGAGGAGGGAGAACGCGAGGTGAAGTGAGTGAGGAGACGGCAGAGAGGCATGTCGGCCTCGCCGATGGAGTGGAGCGGAGGTGTAGAGGGGGGCTGAAGAGGGGAGAGGAGGAGCCTCCTTCGGAACAAAGAGGAGGTAGGGAGAGAGAGCGCGGACTGGATCCCCCTGTGCTGTAGGAAGAGAGCGCGAGGATGGAGAGAAGAGCTTGAAAGAGAGCGCCAGGCAATGCTCTGCACCTGTATAGATGGAGGAGTGAGGAGTGAACAGACGTAGAGGAGAGAGAGGCTCGAAGTACGCGCCGCTTGTGGCGATGGGAGGTAGCTGGAAAGAAACGGCGAGGTAGGAGGAGAGGGAAGCATCGCACATCCGGCCCTGTGCGGTGATAGGAGAGGAGAACCTAGGAGCGAGAGAGATGAGAGGGAGGTGAGCCAATCCTGCACTGATAGCGTGTGAGAGAGGCTTGAAGGAGGAGAACGCTAGGAGTGGAGAGAGTGTGCACGGATCCTCCCGATGGTCTCGTGATAGGAAGAGAGAGAGAGAGCTCGCGCTGTAGAGAGAAGCCACATCCCCCTGTCGCTTGCTAAAGTGAGAAGAAGCTCGGGCGAGGCTGAAGATATAGAGAGAGAGGGAGCAGGCATGGCCACCTAGGTGTGAGCGGTGTAGGCAGAAACGAGGCGATGCTAGATAAAGAAGGAGACGACGAGAGTGCCCCTCTTAAGGGCTGTAGAACGAGAGATCGCGCCTGTAGTGAGAGAGAGGCACAAGTAGCTTCTCTTCCCGGCCTGTATACAGGGTGGTAGAGAAGGGACTTGAACAACGTAAGAGAGAAGAAAGAGGAGCATCATAGGGTGGATTACGAGAGAGGTATGATCTTTAGTAACTATTTCTCACCCTCCATGTTTTTTGTCGAACAGATTGATCTGGAAAACCCACATAGCAGAAGACAGCCTTGTCGCCCCTTTTACATGTGAAAATGCACGAATATCTCATATAGGGTAATTATGCTCACACAAAAATGTAGCCAACTCGTCTCTGGTGTTCAACACCTAACTGACTAGAGTGGAGTATTATACGAAGCTGAGGAAACCTGTAGCACAGCTCCATAGGCGCGCTCTGCTTATGCCTTGCAGTGTTGATACCCAAACTCCATCATTTTACGACCGGAGAAATGACCAAGACAATGTTCTGGAAGTGTTTATGGTAGTATTGCCGCACATGCAATCTATAGCATAGCCTATAGGAAGTGCCTCATCATGAAGTTGAGTGATAACATAAGAGCGAGTGTTCAATACATAATCTCGGCCTATAAATAAAAATCTAACCCCAGAGACGATTGCAAGTTGAAAAATTCCAGGGTCTTATTCCCACTTAGTTCGAGGAATGCTTTGCCAATCCATTGTTGTATGACATTAAGAAAGTAGTGATATGAGATGTCGAATTTCGCATATTTGACACATATCTATCTCCTTATAGTGATCAGTGCACAGTTTCTTGTGGTCGACCCATCGTAGCGAGTCATTACAGTCACGGAAGGTGACAACCAAACGATGTACAATGCATTGTCGAAGAAAGACAATGGTGATTACCTAGGTGTACTTGTCGCGTGGGAGACTTGTGTGTGTTGATCCAATTAGCGAGATCTTGTCTAAAACACACAACAAGATGCATCACAGACAAAATCGAAAAGACACAAGAACCGAAAAGAAGTATTATGGATGTTTTGGCCATAGAATCCGCATCTAAACTAGCGTCCCGTCGGCTGCCACGGTTATTATCTCTCTTCTACCTCCTCTCTCTCATACTCTCTACTCTCTTCGTCTACGTGCGTGCTCTGACCTGGTCGTCGTTCTCCTTCCCACACTCATCTGCTGCGTCTTCATCCGTGCGTCTCAGTGCGGAGCCATACTCTCCTCTCAGCTCTCTCTGCTACTCCTCATTCTCTCTCTCTCCTCACAGAACAGTGTCCTGCGGTGACATCTCTCCATCTCTACCTCTGCTCACACACTCTACATCTCATCCCTCTCTCATCCGAGGTGCTCTTAGCCTCCTCCATGATCGGCACACGCATAACACACAGAACGCGCCAGACGACCATGCTGGAAGCAGATTAGAAAGTCATCTGAGTCCATTGACGGCATCATGCAAGCGGAGCCGATGAGTCCCAAGAAGTTCATGCAGGAAGTGATGGCCACACTGGACTGCACCCAGAGTACGACCGACAAGTCTGATAGATGGTAGCTGCCATGTTGTTAGTTGTGTAGCATGAACACGATCTTACGTACGGCATCACTGCTGCGCTGCTGACCTAACAGCTCGATGTAGATGACCAAGAGGACAACAGAGCTCGAAGGACGGACGAGCGAGGCAACACTCTGCCTTCCTATTTCCTCTCTGGCTCCTCCAGTCTCTTTCATGGCATGCCAGACACTCCCTGTGTAGGCCCTAAATATTACACAGACAGTAGCTATCGCTTCCAACACCAGATCCCACATTCCAGATTCCAGCAGTGAGCTATGTGTGTATTTGTGTGTGTGTATCTGATTTCAGCAGTCTTGCCTGCTAAGCTGTGCAGCACATGAGGGCCCATTGTTCCAGAGATGGGGGTCATGTCTCTCTCTCTCCTTCCCTCTCTCTCCAGATATTCATGTGAAGATTTTTTCATGTTACATTAGATTTATGGGCCCAGCCGGCCCCGTGCAGTGAGAAAATATGATACCATCTACCAAGCTGATTGTTTTGGTGTGTTATGGGGTTGTGTGCTAAGTCTGTGTTTGTGTGTCTGTGTGTTTGTGTGGCTGTATGTGTATGCGTGTGTGTTTGACAGGGATGAAGAGGGTGACATTTACAGGTAGGCCAGTGTACGTTATTGTAGTGGAGCCGATAGGTGTGTGGAAAGAGGGAGAAAAGAGAGAGAGAGAGAGAGAGAAAGAGGTATGATGCAGAGATGTAACGGGTACTAACCTCTGGACACTAGCTTCTTGCATACATCCAGGAATGAATCGAGGGAAATTCTTTGGTTAATTTCTCTCAAGGACCCATTGTCAAACATCGGTATTATAATTGATACACTGTTGCGATTGTAGGCACACCACCTGTGGTCTAACATACATCAGCAGGACTCAATGTTTTCTGCATCTTGTTATTTGTGACAAGGCCCTACTGATCTGATTAAAGGAGCACTGTCACATGCATATTTCAGTGGCCATAGGCAGCTACTTGTTGTCTGTTTACAAATGTTTCTTTGAATTCTTTTTTCCCTTCATCCATTCCAGAACTGTCACCCAAATCAACGGTCGGCGTTCTGAAATAGATTTTGCAGAATTCCGGATCAGAATATTGTAGGTAATGTCTGATGTCTGCCTCCTTTTGATGTGGAGCGAGGAGTGAATACACAAGCGCAACGAGGGGCTCTAGCAGTGAAAAGTGTGTGTGTGTGTTATATCATCTGAACATGACATTAGGCTTGTCGGGGGCAGAACTTCTCTCCCATCCTGGAGAGAAAAAGGGAAATTGGATGGAAAGAAGAAAGGAACGAGATAATAACAAATAAAGAAGGGAAACATAAAGAATCTGTAATCCTGTGTTTGTTTGAGTGTTAAACATTGTTTGTTACTGTTTGAATAAAGGTGRACACAATGCTTTTATGTCATACCACTTTGTGTTAGTATTTGTCAAGAGGGTTTATATTTTTTTTACCGTACACTGTTATTGATGAATGACTACAGGAGAAAGTATAAGAGAAATTGAAATATGTAGCTAAATAATATTTTTAGACTATAACCACACAATTGTTAGAAAATGTGTGAATTTGTATTACATATTCAGTTACATGTTTCTATATGGCTTTTTGGTCAAAATAAATGAAAAAAGTAAATCAAACAAAGAAAATGATTATGTTTGTGTTTCTTATTTTTACAACCGAGGGATTCCGACGGGATTCCAACGCTGTCGTTTTCGATATGTTCCATAATGACTCAAACAGATTTATACAACCACTTCTGTTTCTCATCCCTCATTTCCTCTGATCCCTCTCCTTCCCTCTTTCTCTCTGTTTCCATCTCTTTCTCTCTTTCTCCATTTTCTCTCTCTCCCCTCTGAACAGCTGCTGGCTATAGCAGACACACGAAAAGAAGGATGGACAGGTATTTCCGAAGTCCAGACATTTGCTGCTACTGTCCTCCCTTTTCTGTCAGATGAGTACTCCTATATGACTTTAAAATACAGACTACTAACGCACGCACACGCACGCACGCACG
>NW_019943264.1:156426-162694 GCF_002910315.2 Salvelinus sp. IW2-2015 | reverse complement strand
ACACACACACACGCACGCACACGCAAACACACACGCAAACACACACGCAAACACACACACACACGCAGGCAGGCATCTCCTCTACTCTCTCCTCACCAGGAAATTAGCCTTGGCATTTCCCAAAAATATTCCTTCTAATAAAATGAGTTGTGCAAATAAATAAACCAACCAGTGAAATATTTATGGCAGGGAGCTACATATAAGATCTGAAAGGGAATTCATCCAGAGGGACTTTAGCGCTTGTCTGCAATCTTAATATATACGCAGTCCAGCAAGAATATATGAAGAAACTTCTCGAGACGTCTTTCATGAATATTCTATATCCAAGTCACAGACCTTACTTTGGTACAGGCACTTAGTATAGCTGCACAATGCACAACCTCAATGCAATAGAGCCTTACCAGTGCCTGTGATCATACTTTTACTGGACAAAAAGTCTGAGTACACATTTGTATCAATATGCAGGATTATACATACCATATAGTGAAGCAAACAACACCAGGTAATACATTGGTTGTAAGCCGCTTTCAAGGTGATGGAACACAAGAAGTGTAAAGAAATGAAAGATACGCAGGTCATATGGCAACCACAAACCATGAACAAGAGAGAGAGGGGGGGGTGGAAGAGAGAGATATTTTGCTTTGTATATGACGGTGATTTCAGTCAACACTGAAGCTGAGTGTGTCCACTAAAGACACCATTACACCCAAATAATAATGGCCTGCACTAAATGTGCCCGTGTGTGTGTTTGTGTGTGTGTTCACTCCCTCCCTCACTCCACACACTCCTGTCATTCGTCCTGTGAACGCGCGTGTGTGTGTGTGTATGTGTGTGTTTTTGAGTGCCTGTGTGTGTGTATTTTAACATACACAACACAGTCTGTGACCATTCCAGATTGCTCCCCTACTTTGTCATGCATTAGAATAAAGCAGAGTGCTTCTCCGTGCTACTGCTGTGATTGCTGTGTCTATGTGGTGGATTATGTTGATTAGCGTGTGAGTTTGTGTGCATGCGTGTGTGTTGTGTTTGTGTGTGTGTGTGTGTGTGGGCTTGTTTGCATCCGTAAGATAATGGGAGTGAGAGTAGGAAGAGAAAGAGAAATGAGAAAGATTGGGGGAGCGAGAGAGAGAGAAATGAGAGAGAGAGAGAGAGAGAGAGAGAGAGAGAGAGATTGGGGATCGAGAGAGAGAAAGAGAGATTGGGGAGAGAGAGAAAGAGAGAAGAGAGAGAGAGAGAGAGAGAGAGAGAGAGAGAGAGAGAGAGAGAGAGAGAGAGAGAGAGAGAGAGAGAGAGAGAGAGAGAGAGAGAGAGAGAGAGAGAGAGAGAGAGAGAGAGAGAGAGAGAGAGAGAAAGTACATAAAATAACACCGTCACAATTTGCCATCAGCCAGCTCATTTCAGGACAAAGTGACTGCAGAGAGAAAGAGTCATAGTCGATCCAGTGCCTCAAAAAGCACCCTAATGTTTTTATTCATGACCACCGCAATAACAACAGAATTACATTTTCAATGTTAATATTAGGGATGAAAATAAGGATGAAATGGACTGTTATTGTGAAATGACTGTTTCTGTGTTTCTGTGTCTGTGGGAATGAATATGTGGGTATTGAATTGTATGTATATTTCTTTATCTCTATGTATATCTCTGTGTCCATACGTGCCTGTGTGTATACAGTATGTGTGTGTATGTCCCTGTATTCATGTGTGTGTCTCATCCAGATCTCATCTTAAACCTTAATTAGAGTCTAACATGTTGGGTGGGGGTCGGAGGGGCTAAGCTGACATACTATGGATCATTAAGCTATTTGATTTGGAATTTTATCAAAAAATGATTTGATAAAATATAGATTTCGGCCTTTACTACTAAAGCCCATAGAAATGCATTGAATAACACATTAGTACATGGCAAAAAGGACAGTCAAAAAATAAAGTTTTTGAGGTGTCTGTCCTAAATCTAGGAGACTGGTGCGTCAATCGACTCTAYGYTTTAAAAAAATGAAACACCTCTAATCATCTCAGGGTGTTACTCTGTCTCTCGGCCTCATCACCACCACTTCCTTTTGGGACACGTGTCATATCCTGCTGGGCCAGACCACCGTAACCAGGAAGCAGGAAAAGGGTGTTCTGGAGATTAAGACACTCTTGTCTCCACGGTGACAGAGACCTTCACCCTGACAACCAGATCTTCTGCATTAAATTCCAGATGAGAGAAAGAGAGAGAGAGAGAGAGAGAGAGCAAGAAAGAGAGCGAAAGAGAAAGAAATAAAGTGAAAGAGAAAAATGTTTGTCAGAAAACCTCTCAATAAAATCAGAAAGAACTGCTTGAACTACACTTGAACTACACTAATTAATATCACCCATCATGGCTGAATACAGAAACACAACTTGAAATAGTCACTTAGTCTCAAAATATGTAATTGCTCCCACTATCACCAGTATATAATGTAAACACAAATATGTAATGACATATTCTGCACATGTGTATGAAATCAAGATATGTCACCTAAAAACAACAACTCCATGACATCGCAAATAACAGCTATTCAATAAATGTATAATATCTCCTCAGAGTATAAATCTAACCATGTTAACACATCTTGAATGGGTCAAATATTTCTGTGAAATCTACATGTGTAGCACAAATACCATTTAAAGCTAATGGCTGCATGACAAGTACTTATATCCTACACAAATATGTACATAGCCTGCATATTTCACTTTTTTCTGTTATGGAACCATAGCAATAGTATCAACAGGCTTTCATTGGCTAGCCTCTTAACCCTCAGTGCTTGGTCCTATTCACATCAACCAGCCACTTACACTATGTATTTTGCCACTAACCTTAACGATCCTAAGTCCTAATGATCTTTTAAACTCAGTCCTAACAATCAATTAAWAGAGCTCTGAGGATGGCGTAGTCGGCTGTTCATTAATAATTGCGACTGAGGTGGCTCTTGAAGGTAATCAATGGAGGGATTCTGCTGGATCTTGAGCTGTAACCTTGAGATCTGAGTGCTTTGGGCTAAGGTATGATACAGCAATAGATAGATATAGATATAGATATACATGTAGTACATACAGTATGAATTACACAAACACACACACACAGACACACACACACGCACTATACCAGCCAAGAGCAGACCTAATTTGATAAGTCTGTCCCTGTTGTCAGACCCTGTTGTCCCCTGAATCCCTCAGATCAGAGCTGTGAAGATACTGGTGACTAATCCACTATAGGTCTAGTCACCAGCCCAGCCAACAGCCCAGCTAGCAGCCCAGCCAGCAGCCAAGCTACTAGCCCAGCCACCAGCACAGTCACCAGCCCAGCTACAAGCCCAGCCACCAGCCCAGTCACCAGCCCAGCTACAAGCCCAGTCACCAGTCACCAGCCCAGCCACCAGCCCAGCTACAAGCCCAGCCACGCGCAAGTCACAGCCAGCTACAGCCCAGCCACCAGGCACAGTCAACAGCCAGTCACCAGCCCAGCACCAGCCCAGTGCCAGCAGCCCAGTCACCAGCCCAGTCACCAGCCCAGCCACCAAGCCCAGTCCACCAGCCCTAGCAGCAGCCCAGCCAGCAGGCCCAGCCAGAAGCCCCAGTCACCAGCCCAGTCAACCTAGCCAGGCACCAGCCCAGCAGCAGCCCAGCTGACAGCCCAGCCACCAGCACAGTCACCAGCCCAGCCACCAGCCCAGACAATTATTGTCATTGTTGCATTACATCATTGCTTTGCTAACAAGGGAACCAAAACTATTTGCAGTTTGTTTCAGATTATTTTGTGCCGAATAAAAATGAATGTTAAATAATGTATTGTGTCATTTTGGAGTAACTTTTATTGTAAATAAGAATATAATATGTTTCTGGCCTCCTGAGTTGTGCAGCGGTCTGAGGCACTCCATCGCAGTGCTGAGGCGCCACTACAGCCTGGGGTTCGACCCCCGTCGGCGCATAATTTGCCCAGCGCCGTCCGGGTTAGGAGAGGGTTTGGCCGGTAAGGCTTTCCTTGGCTCGTCGTGCTTTAGTGGCAGGCCAGGAACCTGCAAACTGACTTCGTCGTCAGTTGAACAGTGTTTCCTTCGACACATTGGTGCGGCTGACTTCCGGGTAAATCGAGCAGTGTGTTCAGAAGCAGCACGGCTTGGCAGGTCATGTTTCAGAGGAGGCATGTCTGGACCTTCACCTCTCCCGAGCCTGTTGGAGAGTTGCAGGGACTACACAAGGTCGTAACTACAAAATGGGGTAAATATTATCCAATAAATAAAAGGAATATGTTTCTTAACACTTCTACATTAATGTGGATACTACCATGATTACAGAAAACCCTGAATGAATTGTGAATAATGATGAGTGAGAAAGATACTGAGGCACAAAGATCATACCCCCAAGACATGCTAGCCTCTCACAATTACATTAACAGGGGAGGTATTTTTGGGTTGGTATAATACTCATAACCTCTGTAACTTTCTCACTCATCCTTATTCCAGATTCATTCAGGATTATCCAATCATGGTAGCATCCACATTAATGTAGAAGTGTTCAGATACATGTTTATTCTTATTTACACATATTTAAATACTTTTGGACCTGATAGAGAAAGTACAGATGAGAGACTTAAGACAAGACAATCGAGTTATAGATTGTGGTGAGTTAAATCAATACACCTTAAAGAGTGCCTAACCCTAACCCTAACCGCAATATATATATTAATTTAACCTTTATTTAACTAAGCAAGTCAGTTAAGAACAAATTCTTATTTACAATGACYGCCTAGGAACAGTGGGTTAACTTGTTCAGGAGCAGAACAACATATTTTTACCTTGTCAGCTCAGGGATTCAATCTAACAACCTTTCGGTTACTGGCCCAACGCTCTAACCACTAGGCTACCTGTCGCCCACAGGTGACCAATAGGCCCTTGCAACCCCAGGTTTGATACCAGCATAAATAGAAAGCCTCTTAAACCTAACCCAAACCCTAGCCCTTACCCTAACCCTAACCCAAACCATAAACCTAACTCCTAACCCTAATGCTAACTCTTAACTTAAACCTAACTACTAACCAACTTACCCTAACCCTAATTTGAACCCTAACCCTAATTGTAACCCTAACCCTAATTGTAACCCTAACCCTAATTGTAAACCTAACCCTAATTGTAACCCTAACCCTAATTGTAAACCTAACCCTAATTGTAACCCTAACCCTAATTGTAACCCTAACCCTAATTGTAAACCTAACCCTAATTGTAAACCTAACCCTAATTGTAACCCTAACCCTAATTGTAACCCTAACCCTAATTGTAACCCTAACCCTAATTGTAAACCTAACCCTAATTGGAACCCTAACCCTAATTGGAACCCTAACCCTAATTGTAAACCTTGCCCAAAACCTAACCCATCTACAAGCTCTCACAGTCTCACGTCGGAATTAGACGTTCATCCATGTTTCTCAAACGTCACATTAAGTAAGTTATTCCAAACGTCAAATTTCGAAGTGTTTAGTGTTAAGTATAGGCATTAACTCAACATGTTTAAGGCCACGGTTAAATGTATGAATTAACTCAGAATTCTTAAGGTTAGGCATTATCTCCGAATGGTTAAAGATAGCCTTAAAACAAAACATTAGAGAAACAACTTTCTATTACTGAATTTGGAACATGCACCATGGAACCAGAGGCAGATGCTGACACCGTCCGCCATTCCTTCACTGTTGCCCCTATAGGCCGGTTTCCACGTCCTCTCCTGACGTCCTCAGACATGGATGGACGTCAAATACTGACTTCTATCACAGGTGACCTGCCTGCTTAAAATAGCCTTTGTCCTCATGGGGATGTGGGAAATGTCCCCACTAGGGAGAATTTTCCTTGTTTTACTATCTTTGTGGACACACACACACACACACACATGAGAGGGGAGGAGACAAATTTGTGGCTGGCGTGCGTGCGCTTGTTGCTGTGTGCATGTGCCGTGTGGTGTGTGTGTTGTGTGTGTGTGTGTGTGTGGTGTTCTGGTGTTTTGTGGCGTGATGTGTTGATGGGTGGTGGTGTGTGTGTGTGTGTGTAGTGTGGTGTGTGTTGTGATGTGGTGTGTGTGTGGTGTGTGTGTGTGTGTGTGTGTGTGTGTGTGCTGTGTGTGGGGTGGTGTTGTGTGTTGTGTGAGATAGAAAGAAATAGCAGAGAAGTGGATGAAGTGAAGAGAGAAGAGCAGAAAGATCCCTACCGTGTTTCAGTAGAACCTTTATCCATTGCCCTGTAATACTCCCTGAGGTATCA
>NW_019943264.1:128556-156381 GCF_002910315.2 Salvelinus sp. IW2-2015 | reverse complement strand
AAGCAGACAGCCATCCCTACAACAACACCATATCCCCACATCCCAGAGGTGAGTGTGTGTCAGGGCCTTTGGAGTGGCTAGTGGAGAGGGGGAGGAAGACCCAGGGGTGTTAGCTAAAGCTACCCTGAAGAGATGCTCTGAGGCTGGGCTTTGGTGACAGGTTGGACTTGGTGATGTGCCAAAGCACTGATCTTGTCTCAGTCACACCTAAGGCTCCAGTGTGAGTCAGGCTCTGTTCACCTGGGGTAGTCTTAGCATATTTATCAGTCAGATCACACACATCAGATACCTACTCCTTGTCAGATTTGGTGTGTGTGTTTGTGTGTGTGTGTGTGTGTGTGTGTGTGTGTGTGTGTGTGTGTCGGGACCTTCACACAGATCAGATTCCTTTGGTTTGATCAGATTTTAGTGCTTTATTAGATTTAGGGTATCAGAGGCTATGGAGATGTGATGGAGTCAGTGACAGCTAGGATAGACACAAATACAGATGAAAACACACACTGGGAAACAAATATGAAAAGGATAGCCTCTTCCTCTTTCTCATCCACACACATGAGGAATCTTCCCTGAGACCTGAAGACTTGCATTAGCCCCCTGAAGTAATGCCTAAGGTTTATGACAAAACATACAGCAGCATGCCAAAAGGTTAGAGCATGACAACAACATTGACAACGTTATAATACAGCAACAAAATATGTTTCATAAATATATACAGAACAAACAATATAAACGGAACTTGCAACAATTTCAAAGACTTTACTGAGGCATTTGTGCACACAATTTGAGAGAAGCTTTTTGTGTGTATGGAAAATMTATATTTTTGTTCAGCCATGTTACTAGCTATATTTCCTGACAAAATGTGATACTTTGACATTTTTTGTTTTTTGTAATTGTCTGAGCTTACTTGGACTTGGTCAGGATTTCTTCTTCGCCTTCAATAAATATGGATATTTTGATTTAGGGGATATAGAGGGATGGCTTAGAGCCAGCCAGATACCCATACGCACACACACACACACACACACAGAGACTTTTTGCTCCAGCAATCCCAACCCTCATCAACATCCCTCTCAGAAAATCACTGCACCTCGGAAAAGCCATTCCAGCTGCCGAGCCTTCAGGATTCATATTCCTATTTACTGTCTGCATTGCTCCCCATCTCAACCACACACACACACACACACACACACACACACACACACACACACACCACACACCACACACACACACACACACAACACACACACACACACACACACACACACACACACACACACACACACACACACAATAACCATCCCAACAACAACCATTGGGTCAGGCTCAGAATAAAGGAGGAATTAGAGAGACCTGGAGAAGAGAGAGAGAAAGGGGAGGGAGGTGGGGAGAGGGGAGGTGGAGAGAAGTTGCATCTCCTCTTAAATGACCTTTGTGTCAGTCGTTTGCTGCATTTCGAGATATGGGATGTGTCTATCTACATAGGGATTATAAGTGTGGTGCCAAGTCATTATGACTGTTTATATTTAGAGGGATACTATATATATACTAGTATATATATATACATATATAATATATATATTTATATATATTATATAATATAAGAAGAGAGAGAGAGAGAGAGAGAGAGAGAGAGAAGAGAGAGAGAGAGAGAGAGAGAGAGAGAGAGAGAGAGAGAGAGAAGGAGAGAGAGAGAGGAGAGGAGAGAGGAGAGAGATAGAGAGAGAGAGAGAGAAGAGAGAGAGGAAATGAGAGGAGAGGTGGAGAAGTGTGTTTCAATATTAGGGATTATAGGTGAGGGAAGTCACTTGCTATTAATCCTAAAGGAACCAAGCATCACTGAAGCACATGCAAGTTATCCATGACAACCCAAACACCAACCCCAACCCCATGCAGCCCCCAGACCTAGTCCTAGCTCAGCCCAGACCTGCCCTAGCCTAGCTTCAGCCCGCCAGATCTAGCCCTAGCTCAGCCCCAGACCTAGCCCTAGCTCAGCCCAGACCTAGCCCTAGCTCAGCCCCAGACCTAACCCTAGCTCAGCCCCAGTGTAGCTAGACAGGCGTGAAGCTAACAGTTGTTTGGGGTGGGGGGGGGGGGGAATTCTACAGCCGTTATGAATACTGTTTACTCCCCCCCCCCCGCGCCCCTCTCCTCTCCCCCTCCCCTCATGCCCACGCACGAGACACAACCATACTGAAAGTCATCAGCTGTGACTACCATTCTCTTTAACAAGATATGAGAGGAAGTAGGAAGAGGAGAGAGAGAGAGAGAGAGAGAAGAGAGAGAGAGAGAGAGAGAGAGAGAGAGAGAGAGAGAGAGAGAGAGAGAGAGAGAGAGAGAGAGAGAGAGAGAGAGAGAAGAGAGAGAAGAGAGAGAAGAGAGAGAGAGAGAGAGCAAGAGTGAAGAGAAGAGAACTGAAAGAAGAATAAAAGAAGGAGGGGTGATGAGAATCACTGTGAATTGGAGAGCGAATGAGAGACAGAAGGGTGGTATAGGGAGGGATATGATTGGTTTCTATCCAGGCAAACAGAAAAAAAGAGAAAAAGAAGAACACCAACAGGAGCAGTAAAAATCTCCCAGAGAGCACTGGGGCAATACACACCACAGCCAGTCTGTTTCTCAGCAGCACAGATAATAACTATGTTTTATAATGTGTGTGTGTGCTCCTGTTCAGRGTGTGTGTGTGTGTGACATTGGGTCGAGAAGCGGCTACCCTAGCACAGATAATAACACTGTTTCATAATGTTGCATATATATTCAGGCCAATTCCCCTCAGGGAGATGAAATAATAATGCTGGCCATTTCCCTCTCCTAGCGGGCGGCCATTTTATAGTCGTCATTCTCAGCATGGACATCATCACTCCCTGGCCCTCGCATAATGGCCGCTGCCGCTAAGATCCACTGACATTGCAGTGTCTGAAATGTGAAATGAGTATCTCTCGCCCCATGGTCCAATATAGATATGGGGAGTATGTTTATGATTAATCCTTTTGCAATTTTATGTTGTCATTTCTGATGATTGTCCATATTATGGGAAATTGACACACTATGGGGAAATGGTGGCATATGGTTAGGAAAATAAAACAAAAACAAGCAAACCTAATTCCATAAGAGATGATAAACTATGGATATGTGGTTATAGAAGTGGTGGTGGTTGAAATCCAACGAGCATTGTTGTGATGACTGTCCAATCAAGGACAAATTCTGACCTTCAAGGTTTCAAGCATATAATTAGGAATTAGAATACTTTTATAGGATCTCTATAATTTCAAGGCTACATAATTTTAACCCTTTGAAGATTAACGGAAAACTCCACCCCAAAACGACTGTATCTTTTGTCATTTGTTTCATTAGTCCACTGTTGATACAGTCCCACAATGTTTTGTGTGTCAGCAGTCAAGTTGACAAGATATTGGACTTTCAAGARGCAAAGTGTCACATGCCCCATCATTATTCTTGAGAGTCCAATATCTTGAAAACGTGACTGCTGACATGTTATTCTCATAGTTCTATTCTGAAGTTCTTAATGGAGAGATTCGGAGGTCCTCTGATGTCGTTAGAATGTTGCACCCCGTCTGAATATCGATAGGTTTCATTCTAAGCCATATCCACTGGCACTGTTGTCCATTAAAACTGTTCAAAGTAGAACCATCATCCTGGCTAGTCAATCACAACCAAAGAGTCGCAAACAAAAGGTTATGAGGTAGAGGTGTCTGAGTTCCAAGTGAAAGCGCAGTCTTCTTATGTTTTAGCTAGCTCTTCTCCTCCCCATCTCTTGTGAAGTCTAAATGCTGCTCACTCTAACTATGGCTCTTCCTATCCCTTACCTTCTCAATTATTCAACAATTGGATCTCTCTCTGGCCTTTCAAACCTTTGAAACGTACTCTATATCACACAAACATGCCTCGCTTGATGTCTTACCATTGTTATGTGTTTGTTCCTGCCCTGTTGCATCCCATAGGTTGGAGAAACAAAGGGGAGACTACTTCAATGATTATCGATTTCTGCTTTGGATTGTATAACTAACTGAAAGAAGGACAGAAAGAACTGTTTCCATATCAGTGTTGAACGTGGTGATTTGTAAAATTGACTTTTTTCCGATCATATATCAATAACACTTCTCACATTTCCAAAAAATCTCGAAGCTTTTTGATCAATAACCACACCATGTATTCTAACCTGGATATGAGACTGCAGACGGAGAGATCTAAGGTGATGGATACAGAGAGACAGAGCTACAGAGAGACAGAGAGAGAGAGACAGAGAGACAGGGAGACAGAGAGACAGAGAGACTGAGGGACAGAGAGATAGAGAGACAGAGACAGAGGACCCACTGGGCAAAAACTGGTTGAATCAACGTTGTTTCCACGTCATTTCAYCCCTAAAAAAAAATCCATCTGATAACGTCGAATCAACATGGAAAACAAATTTGAAAAAAGTAATCAAATTAAGAGAATTTCACATTTTTTTTCACCCAAATTTTAACCTAAAGCCAATGACAGGGTGAAATGTTTTGTTGATTTCATGTTGAATTCACGTTAGTTGACTACTCAACCAAATGTAAATCAAAACTAGACGTTGAACTGACATCTGTGCCCAGTGGGGAGAGCCTCCACTACTCAGTAGTCAGTGTGGATCGCAGGGTTCCATCCAAGACAATCATATAATGTATCATTCATAGTGTCAGACCGCTGTCTCTCTGCATTTCTGTGGAAACCTGCTCTTCCATGAACAGGAAGCTAGCCCAAATATTCACCACCCACTGGGCACAGATGTCAATTCAACGTCTATTCCACGTCTGTTCAACGTCATTTCATTGAAAAACAACGTAGATTCAACTAGTGTGTGCCCAGTGGGCACTAACTACCATCACATATCTCTACTCAAACTGCATCTTTGACATGAAATATGGATGATGAAAATACACTCAAACACACATATCCACACATGCATACACATGAATACAGTCCATTTACAGAAAGGAGAAATACACATTAACGACTCACAGAGCACTGGAGCTTAGTCACATTGTACACTGAAATCATACCAGTCAATAGTTGGGGACACACCTACTCATTCAAGAGTTTTTCTTTACATTTACTATTTTCTACATTGTATAATAATAGTGAAGACATCATAACTATGAAAGAAGACATATGGAATCATGTAGTAACCAAAAAAGGGTTAAACAAATCAAAATATTTTTTATGTTTGAGATTCTTCAAAGTAGCCACCTTTTGCCTTGATGACAGCTTTGCACACTCTTGGCATTCTCTCAACCAGCTTCATGAGGTTGTAACCTGGAATGCATTTACATTAAAAGGTGTGCCCTGTTAAAAGTTAATTTGTGGAATTTCTTTCCTTCTTAATGCATTTTAGCCCATCAGTTGTGTTGTGACAAGGTAGGGGTGGTATACAGAACATAGCCCTATTTGGTAAAAGACCAAGTCAATATTATGGCAAGAACAGCTCAAATAAGCAAAGAGAAACAACAGTCCATCATTACTTTAAGACATGAAGGTCAGTCAATATTGAACACTTCAAGAACTTTGAAAGTTTCTTCAAGTGCAGTCGCAAAAACCATCAAGTGCAATGATGAAACTGGCTCTCGTGAGGACCACCATAGGAAAGGAAGACCCAGAGTTACCTCTGCTGCAGAGGATAAGTTCATTAGAGTTAACTGCACCTCAGATTGCAGCCCAAATAAATGCTTCACAGAGTTCAAGTACAGACACATCTCAACATCAACTGTTCAGAGGTGATTGCGTGAATCAGGCCTTCATTTTTTAATTTTATTTCACCCTTTATTTAACCAGGTAGGCAAGTTGAGAACAAGTTCTCATTTACAATTGCGACCTGGCCAAGATAAAGCAAAGCAGTTCGACACATACACAACACAGAGTTACACATGGGAAACAAGCATGCAGCAAATAATACAGTAGAAAAATAGGTCTATATACAATGTGAGCAAATGAGGTGAGGTAGGGAGGTAAAGGCAAAAAAAGGCCATGGTGGCGAAGTAATACATATAGCAAGTAAAACACTGGAATGGTAGATTTGCAGTGGAAGAATGTGCAAAGTAGAAAAATAAATAATGAGGTGCAAAGGAGCAAAAATAATAAATAAATACAGTAGGGAAGAGGTAGTTGTTTGGGCTAAATTGTAGATGGGCTATGTACAGGTGCAAGATCTGTGAGCTGCTCTGACAGCTGGTACATTAAAGCTAGTGAGGGAGATAAGTGTTCCCCAGTTTCAGAGATTTTTGTAGTTCGTTCACGTCATTGGCAACAGAGACTGGAAGGAGAGGCGGCCAAAGGGTAATTGGCTTTGGGGGTGACCAGTGAGATTACCTGCTGGAGCGCGTGCTACAGGTGGGTGCTGCTATGGTGACCAGCGAGCTGAGATAAGGGGGGACTTTACCGAGCAGGGTCTTGTAGATGACCTGGAGCCAGTGGGTTTGGCGATGAGTATGAAGCGAGGGCCAGCCAACGAGAGCGTACAGGTCGCAGTGGTGGGTAGTATATGGGGCTTTGGTGACAAAACGGTTGGCACTGTGATAGACTGCATCCAATTTATTGAGTAGGGTATTGGAGGCTATTTTGTAAATGACATCGCCGAAGTCGAGGATCGGTAGGATGGTCAGTTTTACTAGGGTATGTTTGGCAGCATGAGTGAAGGAAGCTTTGTTGCGAAATAGGAAGCCAATTCTAGATTTAACTTTGGATTGGAGATGTTTGATGTGAGTCTGGAAGGAGAGTTTACAGTCTAACCAGACACCTAGGTATTTGTAGTTGTCCACATATTTTAAGTCAGAACCGTCCAGAGTAGTGATGCTGGACGGACGGGCAGGTGTCCAAATAAGGGCCAGAAGTATACAGAATGGTGTCGTCTGCGTAGAGGTGGATCAGAGACTCACCTGCAGCAAGAGCGACATCATTGATGTATACAGAGAAGAGAGTTGGCCCAAGAATTGAACCCTGTGGCACCCCTATAGAGACTGCCAGAGGCCAGGACAACAGGCCCTCCGATTTGACACACTGAACTCTATCAGAGAAGTAGTTGGTGAACCAGGCGAGGCAATCATTTGAGAAACCAAGGCTATCGAGTCTGCCGATGAGGATGTGGTGATTGACAGAGTCGAAAGCCTTCAATGAATACGGCTGCACAGTATTGTTTCTTATCGATGGCGGTTAAGATATCGTTTAGGACCTTGAGCGTGGCTGAGGTGCACCCATGATCAGCTCTGAAACCAGATTGCATAGCGGAGAAGGTGCGGTGGGATTCGAAATGGTCGGTAATCTGTTTGTTGACTTGGCTTTCGAAGACCTTAGAAAGGCAGGGTAGGATAGATATAGGTCTGTAGCAGTTTGGGTCAAGAGTGCCCCCCCTTTGAAGAGGGGGATGACCGCAGCTGCTTTCCAATCTTTGGGAATCTCAGACGACACGAAAGAGAGGTTGAACAGGCTAGTAATAGGGGTTGCAACAATTTCGGCAGATAATTTTAGAAAGAAAGGGTCAAGATTGTCTAGCTAGGCTGATTTGTAGGGGTCCGGATTTTGCAGCTCTTTCAGAACATCAGCTGACTGGATTTGGGAGAAGGAGAAATGGGGAAGGCTTGGGCGAGTTGCTGTGGGGGGTGGAGTGCTGTTGACCGGGTTAGGGGTAGCCAGGTGGAAAGCATGGCCAGCCGTAGAAAAATGCTTATTGAAATTCTCAATTATAGTGGATTTATCTGTGGTGACAGAGTTTCCTATCCTCAGTGCAGTGGGCAGCTGTGAGGAGGTGTTCTTATTCTCCATGGAGTTTACAGTGTCCCAGAACTTTTTTGAGTTTGTGTTGCAGGAAGCAAATTTCTGCTTGAAAAAGCTAGCCTTGGCTTTTCTAACTACCTGTGTATATTGGTTTCTAACTTCCCTGAAAAGTTGCATATCACGGGGGCTGTTCTATGCTAATGCAGAACGCCACAGGATGTTTTTGTGTTGGTTAAGGGCAGTCAGGTCTGGAGAGAACCAAGGGCTATATATGTTCCTGGTTCTAAATTTCTTGAATGGGGCATGCTTATTTAAGATGGTGAGAAAGGCATTTAAAAAAAAAACAGGCATCCTCTACTGACGGGATGAGGTCAATATCCTTCCAGGATACCCGGACCAGGTCGATTAGAAAGGCCTGCTCGCTGAAGTGTTTCAGGGAGCGTTTGACAGTGATGAGTGGAGGTCGTTTGACCGCTGACCCATTACGGATGCAGGCAATAAGGCAGTGATCGCTGAGATCTTTGTTGAAAACAGCATAGGTGTATTTAGAGGGCAAGTTGGTTAGGATGATATCTATGAGGGTGCCCGTGTTTACGGCTTTGGGGTGGTACCTGGTAGGTTCATTGATAATTTGTGTGAGATTGAGGGCATCAAGCTTAGATTGTAGGATGGGTGGGGTGTTAAGCATGTCCCAGTTTAGGTCACCTAGCAGCACGAGCTCTGAAGATAGATGGGGGGCAATCAGTTCACATATGGTGTCCAGAGCACAGCTGGGGGCAGAGGGTGGTCTATAGCAGGCGGCAACGGTGAGAGGCTTGTTTTTAGAGAGGTGGATTTTTAAAAGTAGAAGTTCAAATTGTTTGGGTACAGCCATGGATYGTAGGACAGAACTCTGCAGGCTATCTCTGCAGTAGATTGCAACACCGCCCCCTTTGGCCGTTCTATCTTGTCTGAAAATGTTGTAGTTAGGGATGGAGATTTCAGAGTTTTTGGCGGTCTTCCTAAGCCAGGATTCAGACACGGCTAGGACATCCTGGCAGAGTGTGCTAAAGCAGTGAATAAAACATACTTAGGGAGGAGGCTTCTAATGTTAACATGCATGAAACCAAGGCTATTACGGTTACAGAAGTCATCACAAGAGAGCGCCTGGGGAATAGGAGTGGAGCTAGGCACTGCAGGGCCTGGATTCACCTCTACATCACCAGAGGAACAGAGGAGGAGTAGGATAAGGGTACGGCTAAAAGCTATGAGAATTGTTGGGGGTCGTTTAGGACGTCCGGAACAGAGAGTAAAAGGAGCAGGTTTCTAGGGGTGAAAAATAGCTTCAAGGTATAATGTACAGACAAAGGTATGGTAGAATGTGATACAGTGGGGTAACCTAGGCATTGAGTGATGATGAGAGAGATATGTCTCTAGAAACATCATTGAAACCAGGTGTTGTCATCGCATGTGTGGGTGGTGGAACTGAAGGTTGGGATAAGGTATAATGAGCAGGGCTAGAGGCTCTACGTGAAATAAGCCAATAAACACTAACCAGAACAGCATGGACAAGGCATATTGACTTAAGGGAGGCATGCTTAGCCGTGTGATCATAAGGTCCAGTGAGTAGTGAGGTTGGTTGGGGCATCGGCGATCAGAAGGTCGGCGGACACATGGGTAGCGAAGCTGGCGAGGATGGAGGCTCTGTTTTTAGCCACCTCGTGCGTTTCCGTCGGTAGATTAGTGGGGTTCCGTGTGGTAGAGGGGACCAATCCATTGGCAAAATAGATATAGTTATAGTGACCCAAGAAAATTGTCCTATAGACTATTCAGATAGCAACCGATAAGACAGCTAACGATTAGCGGGCGCAGATGGGCGTTCAGGTTACGTCGTGACGGAGGGGCAGTTGGATAACTCCCTCGGGCAGATAACGTCGGTAGTCAGTCGTGAAGGCCCGGTGGGGCTCCGCATCGGCAGTGAAACGGGTCCGGATAGGTGATTGTAGCCCAGGAGTGGCTGTGGAACTCTTCAGCTGGCTAGCTCCGGAATAATGATGTTTGCTTCGGGACCGACGTTAGTCATGTCACTCGGATAGCAGCTAGCTAGCTGCAAGATCCAGGTGGAAAGGTCACGAGCTTGCGGTAGAATCCGGGGATATGGAGAGAAAATAGGTCCGGTATGTTCTGGTCTGAGTCGCGTTGTACAAAACTGGCAATAGAATTTCGAGCAAAGGAATAGCTGATGACCGCCAACCGTGGTTAGCTGAATACTAACTTTAGCCAGTGAACTGGCTACTTTGGGTAACTTCTGTTGTGGATTTCAGACTTGAGGTGAATAATACTTTTTTTTTTATTGGTGAGAAAATATGTATATATGTATATACACAGGACACGACAGACGAGGACAAAGGACATCTGACTGCTATGCTATTTTGACCCTTCATGGGTGTACTGCTGCAAAGAAACCACTACTAAAGAACACCAATAAGAAGAAGAGACTTGCTTGGGCCAAGAACACGAGCAATGGTCATTAGACCTGTGGAAATCTGTCCTGTCTTTGTGAGATGCAGAGTAGGTGAACGGACATCTCTGCATGTGTGGTTCCCACCGTGAAGCATGGAGGAGGAGGTGTGGGGATGCTTTGCTGGTGACACTGTCAGTGATTATTTAGAATTCAAGGCACATTTAACCAGCATGGCTCCCATCTGGTTTGCCGCTTAGTGGGACTATCTTTGTTTTTCAATAGGACAATGACCCAACACACCTCCAGGCTGTGTAAGGCTGTTTGCCAAGAAGGAGAGTGATGAAGGGCTGCATCAGATGACCTGACCTCCAAAATCACCTGATCTCAACCCAATTGAGATGGTTTGGTATGAGTTGAACCGCAGAGTGAAGAAAAGCAGCAACAAGTTTTCAGCATATGTGGGAACTCCTTCAAGACTTTTGGAAAAGCATTTCAGATGAAGCTGGTTGAGAGAATGCCAAGAGTGTGCAAAGCTGTCATCAAGGCAAAGGGTGGCTACGTTGAAGAATCTAAAATAAAAAATATATTTTGATTTGTTTAATGCTTTTTTGGCTTCTCATGATTACATATACTGTATGTTATTTCATAGTTTTGATGTCTTCACTATTATGTTACAATGTAGAAAATAGTTTAAATTTAGAAAATCCTTGAAAGAGTAGGTGTGTCCAAACTTTTGTTTGGGCTGTATGTGTTAAACCTCTAACCCTCACTTTAACCAAGGTTTCATCTGTTCACATAAAGACCTAATTCTTCAGAGTATTAGAATGTACCTTTTCCTTTCCTGTCTCGTTTTAAGCCCTTTGCTGTGGATTGAGGCTGTGAGTCACTGGAGTGAAAAGGGAATGCTGTCTCTGGAACGTTTGACCTCGGAATTTACTAATGACACTGGGAGCAATCAGTTCCTTTGAATATGGACCAAAATTATCCCTCATCTGTGAACCCAATCACTGGCTGCTGCCATTAACCTGCTCTGTCTAGGGGGCATGTGTGTGTGTGTTGTGTGTGTGTGTGTGTGTGTGTGTGTGTGTGTGTGTGTGTGTGTGTGTGTGTGTGTGTGTGTGTGTGTGTGTGTGTGTGTGTGTGTGTGTGTGTGTGTGTGTGTGTGTGTGTGTGTGTGGTGTGTGTGCAGGGGCGCAACTTTGGTTTTAGAAGTGGGGGGACATAAACTGGCGGTGGGTCTGGATGTCTTCCACCAGGATTTTTTGGGCCATCTATAGCTAATTTCCCGCATTTCTACACAATCCACTATGCCGTCTCTATTTAGAATAACAAAAGTAAGCAAAAATATCCAGAGTCATCAAGGTAGATACTATAAGAGATCATTATTAAATATGTTTAAGTGATTGACAAGACTCGACTAGATCAAAGGTAAATCAATAATCAATATTGTGTTGCACCTTTAACCAATAGCCTAACAAACGAACAACTCTTTAAAATATACAAAGACTTTTGATTGTCATTATTAAGACATTCTCTATGTAAAATTTCAGCCAGACAGCCAGGCCAGCCCGAGCTGCCTGCAAGCCCAACCTCCACCGGTCCAGTTCATAACTCAACTCTCTCAACACAATTCTAACTATTAAAAAATGATTCCCAAGGGTGTGTTTTGGAAACAGAAGTAAAATACAAAAAACACATACACCTCAAATATACACACAGAAACATCAAATTCTCCATATAATTAATCTCGTAGGCCTAATAGTACTGTAGAGCTCTTTTTACTTGCACACAATATAGCTGGGTGACCCCATCCTGTCCCTAGAGGTCCACCACCCTGCAGCGCCCCAACCCAACACACCCCACTCAGCTTTAGGATCTTAGAGAAACATACATTATTGGTTTGGGGTGTGTTAGGCCAAGGCCAGAGTGACAACCCACAGGACGACAGACCCCCAGGGCCAGGACTGAGCAGCCCAGCAGCTAGGGATTGCCTAAATAGGTATCTCCCCTGACGTGGGCATGTTTTCAACGGAGATTCCTTTAGTCTTTTATGGTCCTGCGCCCAGATATTTAAGTGATTACGTTCCTCGTGTTAGGGATGCACACAATCACAGCACCAGATCAGGTGTTGCTGATGTGTGCTTATACAGGTTCAGGAGTAATGCTGGGAAAGGTACTTTCTTGTACTTTCTTGTATACTGGAGCCTCAGAATGGAATGAGTTGCCTCTGCCCATAAAAACAACATCCTCTCTGGGCAGCTTTAAAAAMAAAGTAAAAATATGTTTGATGTCCTCTGTGCCCATATGAATAACCCCTATGATGTAACTGAAATGATGAGATAGATGTTCTTCTTTTATGTTTTTGTTTTATTATTTCACTGCCATACTGTGTTCGATCTTGTCTAGCCATCTTGTCTCAAGAGGACCACAATGGAAATAAGTCCCAGACTTTATTGTGTTTTATCCTCCATTATTTTATTKATGTGCATGTATGGCTTTTAAGTTTTACGTGTGCTTGTTTTTTWAAATGGTCAAATTAATAAACTAAACTAAACTAAAGTCATACTGTATTCCATATAAGGCATCCAGACCTTATGAAAGTTGCCCAGTATACCCTTAATATTGTAATAAATAAAATCTAGTGATACATAACTTGACATTTATGCCATCCATTGTGACATTGTGGGGGGATAACCAACCTTCCAATTAATGGCCATGCTTTTCTTAGCCGCTATAAATGCTAGGTTACACAGTTTCTTCTGATCACAGTCTCCAGTATCAACATTTCCAAGAACACAACAACAGGGAAAAGTGAGAATCTGTAGACATGCTGAGAAAAAATAACATACACACTCTTTGCCAGAATTCAGCCAGCCTTCACAAGACCATGATATATGCAAATATGTCCCCTTTTGTGTTTTACACCTCCAGCAGAAGAATTTAGTTTCTGAGTGCATGATAATCAGTTTCACTGGCATATAGAACGTTCTATGGATGGTCTTAAATAGTCATATGAACATGACCGGGCATTCAAACACATCTGTATCCTGACATCATCACCAATACCTTCTAGCAGGRCTTCCTCACGTTTTAGTTTMACATGTTTTGTGTCATTGGGAAAAGCCTCTACCAGCCCTTGGTACAGTTTGGAAATCAACTTTAAAGGTTTGTCAGACTGCCTTAAAGTAGTTTCAATCTTTGACGTATCTGTTTTGTCCTGTGTTTGCTGCACAGAGAGAATAAAGTATTTCATTGATTCACCTCCGCTCTGTCACAGACTGGTCTTCCCTGGCTGCTTGACCATGCTGAGAACTCTGTCACCATTTGATCCTCCTAAGATGAGGCATGACAAAGAATGACCTTGGTGTACATTTATACATTATATTACCCAAGAATAGAACCAATGGTTCAATAATTGAAATGACCATTATTCCCAGATCCCAGACTGTAGCTACTGAAYGTCTACTCATCAACTCAAGATGGAACTTTGTATCATTCACTGATATTGTTAATATACTGCTAAATCTGATCACAATCTGATCCTGCGAAGACATGATGAGCATTGTGTGTACTGACTGTGCACCATGACAGTGAAGCCTGTAGTGCTGTTTATACCGTGTCAGTGTGAAAAGTGGGGAATTAGCTAGGGAAACTGACAGATCAAAGACGTTACATCGCTAGCTTTACTGACTAGTAAAAACTCACATTGCACTGAAAAAACATCAGAATAACAGTCTTCAGTCGTTTGGCCGCTGCTTTCATCGTTTGACTCAGGTTTAGCATGATTGAGGCAAAAATAATAGCTAACCTTAGCCAACTTTTGGCCAGCTCTCTCTCTAACGGTACATCAACTGGCGAAAGCTAGCCAAGTTAATTTAGTTAACCTTTTGGAAATAGGGGGCGCCCTTTTCACTTCTGGATAAAATTGTGCCCAATTTAAACGGCCTCGTACTCTGTCCTAGATCATATGATATGCATATTATTATTACTATTAGATAGAAAACACTCTGAAGTTTCTAAAACTGAATTATATCTGTGAGTAAAACAGAACTCATTTGGCAGGCAAACTTCCAAAAAGGAAGTGAAAATTCTGAAATGGGTCTCTGTGAAAGGCATTGCCTATTCAATTGTCTTGTATTTATGGATCTGTATGCACTTCATACGCCRTCCACTAGATGTCAACAGGCAGTAGAACGTGGAATGAAGTGTCTAGCCTTCTGTGGGACCGGATGAGAGTCGTTGGATTGAGAGGTCAGCCATATTGGCAGTATTTGGCTACGCACTTTGGTTTGTCATTTCGTTGTCTGCAATGCGTTAGGTAGACACGAAGAAATGCTCCGTCTGGGACGTTATTGGATATATATGTGAAAAACATCCTAAAGATGGATTCTCAACTGAGTTTGACCAGTTTATTCGACTTTTATTATCACTTTTTGAATTTTTCGTTCATGCGTAAAATCTTCATGGACACGTGAGCTACGCATGCTAGCCAAAGTTGCTAATTCGACAGAAGAAATGGACATTCTAAAACAAAACAACGATTTATTGTGGAACTAGGATTCCTGGCACTGCATTCTGATGAAAGTTCATCAAAGGTAAGGGAATATTTATGATGTTATTTCGTATTTTTGTGGACTCTTTGGACTCCAACATGGCGGAGAATGGCTGAGCGCTGTCTCAGATTATTGCATGCTGTGCTTTGTACTAAAGTTATTTTTTTTTTTTTAATCTAACACAGCGGTTGCATTAAGAACCAGTGTATCTTTAATTATATGTGCAACATGTATTTTTCAGCAAAGTTTATGATGAGTTTTTCTGTTAGATTACGTGGCTGTCTAAAATTTCTCCGGACATTTTGGTGCCATTTGTGACCATGGCGGCAATGTAAAACCACGATTTGTAGCTATAAATATGCACATTTTCGAACAAAACATAAATGTATTGTATAACTGTCATCTGATGAAGTTGTTCAAAGGTTAGTGATTAATTTTATCTCTATTTGTGGGTTTTGTGAAAGCTATCTTTGCGGTGAAAAAATGGCGTTGTGTGTTGGGCTATTGTGGTGAAATCCACCGACAGGTGTGACCAAGGCCGTTGTGGAACGGGTAAGGGATGTAGCTTACCTCTGGGCAGGTGTCTAGGAGCCTTACACTGGGCGAACACCGAGCAGGAGGAAACATAAACTCTCACGTCCTTTGCCAAGGTAGGCCACCAGTACTTCCCACTCAGACAGCGCACCGTCCGACCGATCCCCGGATGACCAGAGGAAGGTGAAGTGTGGGCCCAATAGATCAACTGGTCATGGACAGCAGACGGAACGTACAGACACCCGACGGGACACTGAAGGGGAGCGGGCTCTGTACGTAACGCCTGCTCAATGTCCGCGTCCAGCTCCCACACGACCGGCGCTACCAGGCAGGAGGCCGGGAGTATGGGAGTCTGATCCATGGGCCGCTCCTCTGTTTCATACAGCCGGGACAGTGCCTCTCCCTTCACATTTTGGGAACCTGGGTTGTAGGACATGGTAAACACAATACGGGTAAAAAACATGGCCCACCTTGCCTGACGAGGATTCAGTCTCCTCGCTGCCCGGATGTACTACAGGTTGCGGTGGTCAGTCCAGATGAGGAAAGGATGTTTAGCCCCCTCAATCCAAAGTCTCCACGCCTTCAAAGCTTTAACCACAGCCAACATGGGCCAGCACGGGAGCCGAGGTAAACAGAGCCCTTAGTTGCCCAAAAGCCCTGTCCGCCTCAGCCAACCACTTTAAACGTACAGGACCCCCCTTCAGCAGTGAGGTAATGGGAGCAGCCACCTGGCCAAAACCCCGGATAAATCTCCGGTAGTAATTGGCAAACCCTAAAAACCTCTGCACCTCCTTTACCGTGGTGGGAGTCTTGCCAATTACGCACGGCTGAAATGCGGTCACTTTCCATCTCCACCCCTGATGTGGAAATGCGATATCCTAGGAAGGAGACGGCCTGCTGAAAGAACAGGCATTTCTCAGCCTTGGCGTACAGGTCATGCTCCAACAGTCGTCCAAGTACCCTGCGCACCAAGGACACATGCTCGGCGCGTGTAGCGGAGTATATCAGAATGTCATCGATATACACCACTACACCCTGCCCATGCAGGTCCCTGAAAATCTTGTCTACAAAGGATTGGAAGACTGATGGAGCATTCATCAACCCTTACGGCATGACGAGGTACTCATAATGCCCTGAGGTGGTACTAAACACAGTCTTCCACTCGTCTCCCTCCCGGATAGCACCAGGTTGTAAGCGCTCCTGAGATCCAGTTTAGTGAAGAAGCGCGCCCCGTGCATTGATTCAATCGCTGTGGCGATGAGAGGTAGCGGGCAACTGTACCTCCACCGTGATTTGATTTAGACCTCAACAGTCAATGCACGGGCGCAGACCTCCCTCCCTCTTCTTCACGAAAAAGAAACTCGAGGAGGCGGGTGAAGTGGAGGACCGAATGTACCCCTGACACAGGGATTCAGATACATACAGTGGGGAGAACAAGTATTTGATACACTGCCGATTTTGCAGGTTTTCCTACTTACAAAGCATGTCTGATTCACAAGACCTGTGTCTTTCGATTGCTGTAGGCTGTGTATTTTTCAGAAATGTTTTAGGATGATTCTTTTGGTAATTGACGTCGGTCTCTGTAATTATTCCGGCTGCTTCCAACGCTATTTCAGATTGCAGCTGCAATGTAGAACTGTGATTTATACCTGAAATATGCACATTTTTCAAAAAAAAAACTATCCTATACCATGAATATGTTATCAGACTGTCATCTTATGAAGTTGTTTCTTGGTTAGTGGCTATATATCTCTTTATTTAGTCGAATTAGTGATAGCTACTNATATATATCTTTATTTAGTCGAATTAGTGATAGCTACTCATGCAGGAAAAAAATGGTGGAGAAAAATAGTGGTGTCTTTTGCTATCATGGTTAGCTAATAGATTTACATATTGTGTCTTCCCTGTAAAACATTTTAAAAATCAGAAATGATGYCTGGATTCACAAGATCTGTATCTTTCATCTGGTGTCTTGGACTTGTGATTTAATGATATTTAGATGCTTGTATTTACTTGTGACGCTATGCTAGGCTATGCTAGTCAGCTTTTTTACTGTGGGGGGTGCTCCCGGATCCGGGATGAGTAGCAAGTAGAAGTTTTAAACAGACACATTGGTTCATTCAGCATGTCAACACAAAAACAAGCAATTACATCACTTTGTCAAGTCAACATCAAAACTCAAAAGAACAGACAACGACTCTTCTGTTTCACCACTCACGCCACCCTGTCTGCGTCTCACCAAACGATGAGCATCACAAACACCGAGAATCTTCCCCTTCAGTTGGTCAACTTTCACATTTACCGCTACCTCAGTAATCATTCCTTTCAATGAAGCCCTTTTCTTGAGAGCAAAACAATTCACCTCTCCTGTCCCCATTCATTTAACGCGGAGCTCCTGCTCCCTCTAACCAGCAGAAACACAAACTATTATCACCAGACCACTTCTGGTTACCTTCACTGATTCCACAGCACTCAACTCTTTTTTCACCCTGAAACCACAAATGGATCAGCCAAAAGGCAAAAGTCCACATTTCCCCAAAATGTCACTCCTACCGTCACAGACCCATCTTTATCCTGACCCTCGGTGCAAGTCTCTGGTTCCGAGAACTTCACCACACCTACCACCTCAGATAATTCACCCTCACTCACTTCCATTTCTCCTCCCATCTTCGATCCGGCGTACAGCTCACTCTGCTTACACTTTCTACCATTCTTCTTTCACAAACCATCTCCCTTTTTTCCGTCATTCTCACCCTCTTCCTCCCTCTCTCTCTTCAACCTCCTCTGCCTCTCCTTTTCACCTTATGATATAATTGTACTTCCCCTAACATACATCTTGTTCTTGCCCTCTCAAGGGGCGCCATTCCCCTCGCAACCTGGGCAACCCCCCGATAGCAAAGTTCAATCGTCTCCTGGATGAATATTTGTTGACAAACTTTGGAGTCCTTTCAAAAGAATCGCTCGTCTACGATCTTGTGAGAGGAACCTGGCTCCTACCCCAACACATACACACAGACAGCAACTGCCTATATTCAACTAGTAGTGGGGAGAACTCCAAAATAATCATAGACTCCTTGCCCGTCAACTACCGGTGTCGACTCCCATTTCTGGGTGTCACAATTCGATTCAGCTGGGAAACGACTCCTCAATTCAGTATTTTTGCAGAAACTATTTTTCGTAGTCTACTTCGAGAAGACAAACTCTCACATCTTTCACAGCAAAGAGTGAGCTAGCGAGAGAGGGAGAGAGAGATGAGAGGGGCACAGGCAGACATAGGTAGGGTTGGCCACCAGGTAGACAGTCAGAACCGTGCATCGGTAATCAAAAGATGTAGGCTATAACTATCGCAATGCTGTATTTTGCAATTTTTTGGCTTGAAATGGCTCGTGCAAGTTCACTAAAGTAGGGGCTATCAATGAATAGGCTAAGCTATTATTTTACACACAATAGACCAAAGACCAAACACACACTAGTGTTTTTCATAGAGAGGAGAAAGAGGAACAGGCAAGGGAAAGAAAATCGGGGCAGACAGACAGACAGTCAGAACCATGAGCATAGTGTCAGGATTTGGCCAGGATTGTTCAGGTTTTGGTCACTAGATGCCCCCATTGTGCTTTTTTGACTCTTTTGTTTTTCCCTTGTTTCCAGTTATTATTTGCACCTGTGCCTCGTTTCCCTTGAATGTATTTAAACCCTTAGTTTTCCTCAGTTCTTTGCTCTGTGTTTGAATGTTAGTACCCAGCCATGCTGTGATCATTTGTTACTCCAGTTGGATTCTCTTGAGGTACTCTGGTTTTGTTCTCGTTTATTTATTTTTTTGTTTATTGTTTTGAGGTTGTTTCCCTGCTGTACTTTCCACTTTGTGGATTTACCTTGTGACTTGGAGGATTTACCTTTTTTCTCTTGGAATTACTTTTGACGTTGTGGATTTCTATTTTTGCCTGAAGAACATTCCTTTTTACTTTATTAAAACACCGACTGCTGTGTCTGCCTCATCTTCTGGGTTCTGCCGACTATTAGTGGCTCAGTTTGTTAAGTGACTGTTTCTCACACCGGAGACCGGAGACCCGAGTTCGTAACCGGGTCCTGACACATAGGCTATTATCTTGGTAATCTGTATCTAGCTATGCCTTGTCAATTCACCAAAAGGGTATAAAAGTATACAGTGCCTTCGAAAYGTATTCAGACCCCTTGACTTTTTCCACATTTTGTTACATTACTGTCTTAATCATTTCCTCATCAATCTACTAACAATACCCCATAATGACAAAGCAAAAACAGGTTTTAAGTAATTTTTGCTAATTTATTCTAAATAAAAAGCTGAAATTTCACATTACAAAATATACATTTACATTTTAGTCATTTAGCAGACGCTCTTATCCAGAGCAACTTACAGTAGAGTGCATACATTTTATTACATTTTTACATACTGAGACAAGGATATCCCTACCGGCCAAGAGCAGACGCTCTTATCCAGAGAAACTTACAGTAGAGTGCATACATTTTTATTACATTTTATTTTATTTTATTTTTTACATACTGAGACAGGGATATCCCTACCGGCCAAACCCTCCCTACCGGCCAAACCCTCACGACGCTATGCCAATTGTGCATCGCCCCACGGATCTCCCGGTTGCGGCCGGCTGCGACAGAGCCTGGGCGCGAACCCAGAGACTCTGGTGGCACAGCTAGCACTGCGATGCAGGGCCCTAGACCACTGCGCCACCCGGGAGATAATATCACATTTCACATTTATGTAAGTATTCAGCTCCTTTGGCAGGCATTACAGCATTGAGTATTCTTGGGTATGCCACTATAAGCTTAGTACACCTGTATTTGGGGAGTTTCTCCCATTCTTCTCTGCAGATCCTCTCAAGCTCTGTCAGGATAGATGGGAGCATTGCTGCACAGCTATTTTCAGGTCTCTCCAGAGATGTTCGATCGGTTTCAAGTCTGGGCTCTGGCTGGGCCACTCAAGGACATTCAGAGACTTGTCCCAAATTCACTCATGCAATGTCTTGGCTGTGTGCTTAGGGTCAATGTCCTGTTGGAAGGTGAACCTTCACCCCCAGTCTGAGGCCCTGAGCACTCTGGAGCAGGTTTTCATCAACGATCTCTCTGTACTTTGTTTTCTCCGTTCATCTTTGCCTCGATCCTGACTAGTCTCCCAGTCCCTGCTGTTGAAAACATCCCCATAGCATGATGCTGTCACCACCATGCTCCACCATTGGGATGGTGCCAGGTTTCCTCCAGATGTGAAGCTTGGCATTCAGGCCAAAGAGTTCAATCTTGGTTTCATTAGACCAGAGAATCTTGTTTTTCATGGTCTGATAGTCTTCAGGTGCCTTTAGGAAAACTCCAAGCGGGCTGCTATGTGCCTTTTACTGAGGAGTGGCTTCCGTCTGTCCACTCTACCATAAAGGCACGATTGGTGGTGCTGCAGAGATGGTTGTTCTTCTGGAAGGTTCTCCCATCTCCACAGAGGAACTCTAGAACTCTGTCAGAGTGACCTTGGGGTTCTTGGCCACCTCCCTGACCAAGGCCCTTCTCCCCAGACTGCTCAGTTTGGCTGGTTGGTCAGCTCTAGGAAGAGATTTGGTGGTTCCAAACTACTTCCGTTTAAGAATGATGGAGGCCTGTGAGGACAGACGCTGGAAACGAGAAGCAAGTACAGGGAGTGAACATTTAATGAAACAAGGACAGGAACAGAAAACGGACAGCGTCTGGACAGGGGAAAACAAAAAGGACAATACAACAATAATGCTGACAGGGATCTAACAGACAGCCATAGGAGGGGCAATCAACAAGGTAATGGAGTCCAGGTGAGTCCAGGTGAGTCCAGCGAGCGCTGATGCGCGTAATGATGGTGACAGGTGTGCGTAAGGATGGGCAGTCTGGCGCCAGAGAGCCAGAGAGGAGGAGCGGGAGCAGGCGTGACAGAGGCCACTGTGTTCTTGGGGACCTTCAATACTGCAGACATTTTTTGGTACGCTTCCTGTCTCGGAGCTCTACAGACACTTTCTTGAACCTCACGGCTTGGTTTTTGCTCTGACATATACTGTCAGCTTTGGYACCTTGTATTGACAGGTGTGTGCCTTTCCAAATCATGTCCAATCAATTTAATTTACCCCAGTTGGACTCCAATCAAGTTGTAGAAACATCTCAASGATGATAAGTGGGAACAGGAMGCACCTGAGCTCAATTTTGAGTCTCATAGCAAAGGYTCTGAATKCTTATGTAAATAAGGTATTTCTGTTTTTTATATTTAATACAATTGCAAACATTTCTAAAAACCTATTTCGCTTTGTCATTATGGTGTAGTATTGTGTGTAGATTGCTGAGGATAKATTTTTATTTAATCCATTTTAGAAGAAGYCTGTTTATTTATTTTCAGTTAAGAGTCAGTTAAGAAAAACATCTTATTTTCAACGACAGCCTAGGAACAGTGGGCCTTGTTCAGGGGCAGACCGACAGATTTTGTACCTTGTCAGCTCGGGGATTCGATCTTYCAACCTTTCGGTTACTAGTCAAACGCTCTAACCACCAGGCTATGCTGCCGTAACATAACACATTCTGGAAAAAGTCTGAATACTTTCCGAAGGCACTGTAAATTAAGCCGTAAATGAGTATGGCTAAGCTATTTTTCATATTGCCAGTGAATTGAAGTTGAACATTGCCAAATGCATCAGTTAAATTAGGCCTAAATGTGCTTTAAAAAGTATTGTGCCTATAGCTTATTTAATGTCCTATGTCAGGTCTCTCCAACCCTGTTCCTYGATAACTACCCTCCTGTAGGTTTTCGCTCCAACCCAAGTTGTAACTAACCTGATTCAGTTTATCAACCAGCTAATTATTGAATCAGATGCGCAGGATTAGGGTTGGAGTGAAAACCTTCAAGATGGTAGCTCTCCACAACAGGGTTGGAGAMCCCTGTCCTAAGCAATAGATTGYAAAGCAGCATCCCCACTAAACTTTTTGGAAATGGTAAGTTTACTTTCTCATCCATAAACACAGTCAAGTGCAAATACGGTTCTGCAGTTCAAATCAGTAGGATGGGGGACATTGTTGTTAGGAAGGACGTCTACCATGGATGGGTCTCTAAAATCATGAATATGATCACACTTGATAAATGTAAATATTATGGAGAGACCATCAGTGTAGCCTATTATCGTCTGGACATGATGTTGAAACATCTTCACGCCTACAATAAAATCCTCCAGGCTTCCGTCATAAGAGTCAATTACATTTGAAAAATTAAGAATTACAGGGGGCAGTTTGGGAAAACGAATCCTGTGTGAATAGTTCTCTGGAATAACGCATACGCTTGGATAACAATGACAAAAGCAACGTCTCTTGTAATACCTGTCTGAATAGGGCTATAACATGGCAAAGAATAGGCTTATCAGCGTAGAGTGCACCGCATCCTCCCATGGGATCCGTCAGGGCTGCACACAGCAGAAATATCACCTTCTATATTCAAAATAGGCCTTTTATAGGCAAATGGGCAGAGTCGTGCTCATGTCACTCCTCTCGAACGCAAATGTAGTCTTCCTAGTAGGACTCTGCAATAATGAGGTGGTGTGTATGTGTGTTCGCATCCGTTCAAGCGTGTTTTGGGAGTCGAGCAAGAGCCGATTTCTTTCGACTCCAATCACAGGAGTCGTAGTCGACTCCCAAAATCCTGGAGTCGTGCACCACAATGATCAACTCTCCCGTGCTGGTCCAGCCAGCCTTTCAGAAGCTTTGCCTTCACACAGCCTGTCCGCCCGCTCTGTGGTGTCCGCGCGGTCCTAAATCACACCAGCTGGAAACATACCGCTGCCGCTTTTTGTATCACATTGCAATAACAAAACTGAGGGGGGGGCAAAAATTGTATTTCAGAAGGTGGGGGGACATGACCCCTCCGTCCCCAGTGAAAGTTGCGCCCCTGTGTGTGTGTGTCTGATTATCGCTGCTGAATGAAATAGTTGTTTGGAGTGATCTCAGGGGGAAGGAGTCATTTTTCAAGGTGACCCATCGGTACTAGCTACCCACATTAACAAATACTATAGTGTATGCTACTAGACCATTACAAGACCATGGTGCTTGCCTTTTGGAGCAGCAAGAGGAACTGCCCCTCCCTACCTTCAAGCTATGCTCAAACCCTACACCCCAACCCGAGCACTCCGGTCTGCCACCTCCACTACAGGAGGGCAGCTCACGCTCAGCCCAGTCCAAGCTCTTCTCTGTCCTGGCACCCCAGTCATGGAACCAGCTTTCCCTTGAAGCTAGGACAGCAGTCCCTGCCCATCTTCCAAAAACATCTGAAATCCTACCTCTTCAACACAGGAGGTTGGTGCACCTTAATTAGGGAGAACAGGCTCATGATAATGTCTGGAGCGGAATCAGTGGAATGGTATTAAATACATCAAGCACATGGTTTCCAGGTGTTTGATGCCATTCCATTTGTTCCGTTCCGGCCATTATTATGAGCTGTTCTCCCKTCAGAAGCCTCCACTGCCTCAAAGAGTATCTTAAATAATCCCACAGCACCCCCCTCTCACCCCTCCACCCCCCCCAAAAAAGATGACAAAAAATAGATCAAATAAAAACATTTTGTGAACTAATATTCGCTCTTGACCTCTCTGCTGATAGCTACTTTACTGAGGAAAAATGGACTTACAATAACTGTGATTATGTGGTTGTCCCACCGAGCTGTCTTAAAATGAATGCACTAACTGTAAGTCMCTCCAGATTGCCATGGTTGGAATACTATAGTATTCACTGTAGTGTTTTTGCGAACTTTACTGTAGTATTCTTCCCTACAAAGACGAAACTCAGTATCTACATAATTTGTTTTACTGCAATATCTTACTTCAAAGTCTATTTTTGTCTAGACTGAAACGCTAGTTCTGATACTCCATTGTATATTCTGATCAACTGGCTTGTTCTTGTGTCAGGAAATGAAATAGCACATTACTCAGATAATATACCTGGCCATGACAACAGATCAACGATTTTGACCAAATTCGTAGTAACTGTGTTTCGCCATTGTAGGGCAGTATTCACTATAGTGTTTTTGCGGACTGAAATAATGTAGTATTTACTGTAATATACTGTAGTTTTTACAGTTTACTATAGTATATATACTGTAGTAAAAAACTAGTTGTATATACTGTAGTATTGTAGTATTTACCGCTCTTATCCAGAGCGATTAACAGTAGTGAGTGCATATATTTCTGTATTTTTTTCACACTGGTCCCCTCTGGGAATGGAGCCCACAACCCTGGCATTACAAGCACTACCAACTGAGCCACACGGGACCGTATGTAGTATAATACTCTACAGTATACTACAGTTTACCACAGAATTCAATAGTAAGTACTATAGTATTCTACAGTAAACTTTTATTATGTGGGTAGGGTGGGATACATTCTTGCCATTTGCAAATGAAAAGAGGGAGAGAGAAAGAGAGAGAGAGAGAAACAGGAGAGTGAAGTGGGGGAATCTCTCTCTCTTTTCTTCGTTCCGCTTCTCTCTCTCTCTTGTCTTCTAGTCTCTCTGTCTCTTCGGGTTGTATATCTCGGATCGAGTGTTCATTCATCTTTCGTTCGTCTTTCTCTGAGAGTGGCTCGTCATCTTTTCTCCTATCTGTATCTTTGTGTATCTCTCTCTTGTTTCTTTTCTTTCTCTCTCTCTGCTCTCTTCTGCCGTAATTCTTCTGCTTCTTTTCCAGCTGCTAATTGATCTCTGCTTCTATTCTCGAGTGTGTTTTTTGTCGTACCTCTCCTGCACATCGTTGCACAGATGATCACAGGTACTCGGGCTGAGAGGCCAAACTACAGGTACTTTCTAACTGGGTTCGAGAAGGCAATTAAGGTTATCTAACGGGCTGCAGAGGCCATTGAGAGTTATGCTTGAGGGCTGCAGAGGTAAATTCACCACCGAGGAAGGAGAACGAGGAGTGAATGAGTGTCAGGGGCTTTATAGTGTAGCTGGGGAAATTTTAATAGATGAAATGCGAGAGAGACAAACAAGAGGAAATGAGAGACAGCGGTGATCCTGCAGCATGGTGTGACAGTGGCCCTAGTCGTGATCGGTTGTGAGAGCAGTCTGTCTCATGAAGCAGGTTCAGGTGAGCGTTTCAGCGGAACTTGAGTGTGTGCGGAGAATCTCATTTGTCAGAGCATGCAATAGTGATCATTGTCTAACTGTAGCCAGAGTTCAGAGAGCAGGAAGCGAGAGGGGAGGAAGGGGGGCGATGGGTAGTAGTGGTAGGAGAACGATTTTAGAGATAGTAGGTTTGATAGATTCATTTGGCTCAACAATAAACAAGCATGTTGAGATATGGGACACATTAGGTTGTGGTCAGATATACCTGTGATGTTTAGCACCAAGCTAACAACACCAAACCACACACATAATCATCCAAAACAAGCAACCCCTACGGCACACCATCCATCGTCATGGTCACCACACTTACACACAAACATCAAGCCCACACAACCACACATGTGTTCACCACGACTAGGTCTGGGTGCACTGGGGATAAATTGAAGATGGGATGGTGATAACTTATCTCTAGGGCCAGTCAATTTGCCTGAGATGAAGGAGAAGGAGCACGATAGAAGGCATATAGCCAGTGAAGAGATAGAGAGATCTCTCCTCGTCTCTTTTCTCTTATATATCAAGCTCTCACTGAATCCTAGACTGACAATTATCTAGTTTCTCAGTGAATAGAGAGAGGGTGAGGTGAACAGGGATCAGAGTAGCTCACAATTAATCCTGCGGCAATGTTCAAGTCTGAATAGCAGTATCTTTAACTGACATGCAAAACATTCTATGGAAGCAAGGATGCATAAATATGAGAATATGGAGAGAAAAGGAGAAAGGGGAAACGGCTGGGAAAGGAGAGATGGAGGTATGGTGTTCTTATCCTTCTCATAGTGTTGCGTTTGTGTGTGACCAAACAAAGCTTTGCTGGAGCCTTTCTCACTGTTTGTATCAGCAGCACTATTTATCCATAGCTGGACCTCACACTTGTGGTGTATTGGTTGTGTGTATCTTCGTGTGTGTATGTGTGTGCGTTCAGCTTGTCTGTGTGTGTGTGTGTGTGTGTGTGCATGCGTGCGTACGCAGTGTGTTAGATGATGATTTGTGTGTGCGGTCTCCAGGTAAGGGTCACCTTGCATCCCTGGCAGTTTGGACCCTGCGTAGATAAATCATCTTTGAGCTAGCTGGGTTGGGACGCTCTTTACCCACCAACACAGAAGACGCTGAGTGATGTGTGTGTGTGTGTGTGTGTGTGTGTGTGTGTGTGTGTGTGTGTGTGTGTGTGTGTGTGTGTGTGTGTGTGTGTGTTGTGTGTGTGTGTGTGTGTGTGTGTGTGTGTGTGTGTGTGTGTGTGTGGTGTGTGTGTGTTTATCTCCACCCACCAAACCCCAGAAGAGCTCAGAGAAATCAGCATCAGGATACTATAAAGAATCAAGTCTGCGTCTTATTGCATAAACATGTCATAAATTATGCAGGGGGCGTGGTCATGGTATGCCTTTCATTTAGGCCTCTGTTAATACTAGTCCCAAGCACAGGAGGTTGGTGCACCTTAATTATGGAGAACGGGCTCGTGTTAATGACTGGAGCGGAATAAGTGGAAAGATATCAAATACATCAAACACATGGTTTCCAGGTGTTTGATGCCATTCCATTTGCTCTGTTCCAGACATTATTATGAGTCGTCCTCCCCTCAGCAGCCTCCACTGTAAGTAACCTTGTCTAAATTAAAATTGCTCTATGTAAGACATAGCCTATAGAGTAAATAACATCTACCTCAAATACTTCTGAATGAATCTGCACTGTAGGAGTGAATGGTGTTTGTGCCTCCTTGTGTCTGTTGTATTTATGAGGGTTAGTAGGAACGAAAAACTTTCCAGCCTCTTCTAATATTACAAAATGTATAATCCTTCCCCCTAACTGAAACTAAAGATCAAACACGATCATACAATTTCACTTTACATCATTGATTTCAACTCTATCTCTCCAAGGCACCTACAATATCTGCAAAGCACACTCACGGCTACAACAAAGCCAATCACTCCAAAACAGGCTTATGTTTACAATGCACTCTTCAGATTCAGCCAATGCATTGGGGCAACTTGTAAGCAAATGATTTAGCTTAATATTGAATCATATACACACGCTTACCCAACAACTCAATATTTATTTTCTCTCGCCTCTCCTTGATCTTCGGAGAGTAAATATATTTATGTGCTTTTGGCATGAAATAATCTCCTAACACAAAAATGCCTGCCGTCAAAAATCAATGTCAGAATGAGGACGCGGGGCTGGGTTTCTAGGTCACATCAGAATATTTATTTTGAAGGTATTGATTTATGTTGTGTGTGACCTGCCTCACACTATTCTTTGTAATTAACACAGAGGCAAAATGAGACTAGGAGTATGGGCTGTGTTGCCGATTTTAATGTGTGTGTGTGTGTGTGTGTGTGTGTGTGTGTGTGTGTGTGTGTGTGTGTGTGTGTGTGTGTGTGTGTGTGTGTGTGTGTGTGTGTG